>NC_044277.2:19488093-19788093 GCF_004027225.2 Strigops habroptila | reverse complement strand
GCAAATATGGCTTAGGCTAGAGGATATCAGGGCTCGTTTTACTGAATCTTGGTGGAATAGTTCTGTTGCGTGGCAGTGGATAGGTGGAAGATTATGAACTGTTTTATGGAAAAGAGAAGTTAAAAGTTGGTATACAGAGATGTGGAGCAGACCAGAGAGTGGATATAGGCACATACTTGGAGGGAGTAATAGAACATGAAACCACTATGAAAACAAAGAAGAATCTAATACAGTATTTAGGGTAGAACACCATAATCATGCTATTACATAAAACTGTAACACCTTGTAAGGTCAGAAAAAGTTTGGAACTAGTCTTTACCCATGACTGGCTTCCTCCTCTCTCTTGGCAACAGCTACTAGAGAAACAATTGCCCAGAAAACAGTCCCAAACTACTACTACCAGTAGCTAGCTTATATCGCATCCTTGAATTACCCAGGAAAAATTTTCACATACAGAACTATGTCTGTATGTACTTGGCTACAGTAACCTATCATATTAATGGGTTGGTATTAATAATGTTGGGTTTTTCTAATGTTTAATTTATTTGAAGACAGTATACCTTCTGGAGATAGGAAAAGATTATGCGATTTCTATACAAAACATAAAAAAATTCCTGCCATTTTCTCCCTCTCTTGCCATATTTATGGAACTCAGAAGTCTACCCAACTATCCTACACTAATTTTTGTCTGATGAAAACATTTTGAATCTTAAACTATATTAAAAAAAAAACCTTCCAGTAGCCTAGTGAACTTTTCCCTGATTTCACTGAGCCTTGAATTGGCTACAGAAAATACATATACTGGACCCTGCTACAAGGAAGTAGTTCTTGAAACAGCACACAAAAAAATGAAACCATGAAACTGTACTAGGTATCATCTGAAACACACCAGCAAAGTAGGCTAATCTGAAGCCTTTTCTGGAGATGCTATCATCTGAATGAAACCTGATCCAAACATGATCCTGTGAAGAGATGTATGGTGACGGAATGGAGGAGCCGCATGCTCTATAGCCTTCGATATTCTTGTAGCTTCCAATTGTTAACCAATCTGAGCTGCATCGCCGTGATCCCTGAACATCAAAGTCTTGAAAGCTGAAAGAAAGGAACAAACCAAAAAGGTCAAAGTTGCTACTCAACTGCACAATACACAACTAAGCTGATGAATTACTACACACAAAAATGGAAATTAGCTCCAAGTTCTTTTTTGTTCTGAAATAAAGCGTGGCTTCTCTATGCATGTAAGAATATGATTTAACCTTGTGGTGGTGATATTTTTACGTTACGGGGAGAGCAAGAATCCATTCTGTCAACCAGACTATTGCCTGCAAAACTTGAAGTTCAGTTTTGCTACAAAAAAAATTAAACCATCTAAAAATGAACAAAAAAAAAATCTGTTCATGAAATTGTCTTTATGAGTCTCATTTAATATGACTTTCATATACTACTAGGTGGTTGTATTTAACTCAAATTTCATCAGAACTTGAGTTAATGCTACATTTGGCCAATATGACTTGACACCATAAATACAGCTAAATTGTTCAGAACTATAATTTCAGATAAGATTTTCTTCCAGTTGCACTACTTGCTTACCCAATGGATATGTCATGGAATGTCATGGTACGGCTACAACTGTATCAAGACATGCTGTCATGGTAATGAAGTGTAAAGGGGAGGGCAACCTGGGCAAACCAGGTCTGTACAGACAACAGAGCAGTAAACAAGAAACAAAATATGAAATGTATGAGTGGAAGAAAACAGTATGAAAGAAAAAAAACCCTCAAAGTTTTATTAAACAGTATGAAAAAGTTTAGAAAGCATTCAGTTCTACCTACTTTACATTGCATTTATGCCAATTTAATATTTAGTAGAAAGTCTATTTAAATTAAAAAACTGTACTTTAAATGTGTAACTGATGTCAAAGCAAATACTTCATAATGAAGAGCTGCTTCTTAGGTCAGCAAGTCTGTACTGGAAACTGAAGTAAATCTGCAGCTAATGCAGTTTCACGATCAGCTTATGAAACGGTATTAATTTGTATCTTGATGCTAAAACAAGCCTTGATTTCCCTTGTGGCAGTAATGGAGAATGAACTGATGAGAACTTGAACTTACATACAACTTTTTTACATTACTTCTTTAGAAAAGTTACATGATATGTGAAACTGTGAGGAGGTCCCTGCCTCAAAATTCAGCATTTCCAAAACTGCCATCATATCTACTGATTTACTATTTGTACCCTGTCATTTTTAATCACATCATGAGACTTTATAGCAGTGAAGCATTACAGAATTTCCCTGCACATTTTTAAAGCAGAATTCTTAGATTTCAGAGACATTAAAAACAAATGAGCACATAAACAGATTTTCCAGTTGCCAGTTCTCCAGTTGAAAACAAACGTTACATGGCTGTGCAAGAGCAAATCACATAAAAAGAAAGGCAGAAAACAGACATACCAGAAATACTACATCTACAGGAAGGAAGAGAAAGCCAGTACATACACAATTAGCAGATAAAAATGTCTAGTCAGTACTTCTTTAACCCATGTGGTTAATACAGGAGCACTGTTACCTTATTGTAATGATCTCCCCCGGGTTTGCATGGATGTACCAGCTACAGTTGATTCGGGCAGGATACTCAGAGGGCCATCCTGGACTTGTGATTGTCCCACTTGGTGATCTAATTTGCTCTGGAATATCTCCACAAGCTAAAAAAAGTACACATATATTGAAAGCAATTTGATTAATTTTTTTTTTCTTTTTTTAAAGCTAGTAGGCTAAAAAAAAAAGTTAACCAGCACTAATCAGGGAAAACAGCACACTGAGTTAAATGACATAGCAATAAAAACAATGTCTAAAGGAATTCATAACGGAACACACTTCAAAAGATGTTTTCCAATGTTGCCAGTGCATTATACTGTCAATTAATAGTACAGATGAAAAAAGATTATTCAATACAGCCTTTAGCAACTTTATTATTAAAATGGAAAGATTTTCTATTTCCTATTTTAAACCTTCACAAAGATTCAGTTCAATTTAGTCACACATTTAGACCTTATACTGGACAAATGCATTAGAAGGTGAAAAAGAAATTATATAAAATAATCGAGTAGCTGAAATTTCCTTAGGAAGACCGAGTGCCTGGCCATCATTTAAATACCCCCTTTCAGCCCTTAGCATGGAAATGATCTTCATACACACAATTCCAAATGCTTGGAATGCAAACAGCATTTACTGCAGCACACTTCCATGTACAGATATTAGAAGTTAGGTTCACAAGAGATTATTCTTAAAAGGGACTTGCATAACTACATTTCTGATAATGGACTAGAAAGCTTATATTTATTTACAGGGCTAATTCTATGCAACTGAAGTAACTCAGCCATTTGTATTCTTACTTTATTATAGGTGTAGCTTTCTGTATTGGCCTTAACTCAGTCGCTTGTTCCTTTTACTGGAGTGTTCTCAGCTTTGTTGATTTTATTTCAAGCAATGTACTTGCCAGCAAAACAAAACCACAAAACTACTCCACTCCCTTAGCAGCCTTATATCCAACACCTGTCATATCGCATATTCTCAACCTTCACATAAACAGGAAGGCCAGAATACTCTCACTACAGAGCTTGGAATTATGAGGAAGTTTCAGAGGTCAGAACACATAAAAAATAATTGCACTCTGTGCTTTTATTTTACAATTTCCTCACTGCCAGTCCAAAACTTGTGAGCTCTCGAAGTTTACCATAGCATAATCAGTTACACACTATAGTTTAAACACAAGAACTATTACAAATGAGGAAATATTTTCATTATTGTCTGATGATCAAAAGCTTTGAGGTTTTTTTATATGTATTTTATTAAAATAAAATCAGAAATGATGCCGTGAACAAACACAATTAAGAATGAACTGCATTTATAATAGTGCAAAAGTCACAATAATGTATTTTGTAAAGAGGTTATTTTTTTATTTTTACCCACAATCAAGCTTTTCAGATTTTTTTTTCAAGACTATGAGGACCTGAAATTGTCTAGCTCTTAAACAATAAAAAGTTATATTCCTGAATTATTATTATTGTTACGTAAAAGATTTCTGTATGGCATAACAAATACATTTGTAATAATAGGTTTAAAACTACTGTAAGATTGATGTGCTGGCATATCCCTGAATTTTCTGTATTAGCTTAAATATAGAAATCTAGAAACAAAACAGTAGATTTACTGTTTTCAGGTACAGTTGTAAGAACACATTGCTTTATATAATTTTTCACGTTTCTTATCAAAGCTTCATTCATGGATGCACAATTAAGTATTAGCATACTTTACCGATAGAACATAAGACCTGTACTAGTATCTAGGAACAAAAAAATCTCAAAATACAGCAAGATATTATTTATTTGAATGTTTAATCAGCTATTCTCTGGAAACTTTCTTGTTTTAATTTTGAGCAAACCCTATAGGTGGTGCTCTAACACTATGATATTTTGGAAGACTACTCCTGTATGAAGGATCTGGGTATACTTTACAGTATGTAAAGTATAAGGAAATGGAAGTACTGAAAAGAAAAACTGGTTATTCACAATTAAATGTTAAAGTAAAATTGCAGTTTTAACAGGTTCAAACAAAAACGTGCAAAAAACCTAAAAGAATGCATGTAACATTTTGTACTGAGGTTGTAGATGTTGTCAAGCAATTCCATGCACTACTTCGTTATTACTGAAATAATGCTCAGGTTTAAATAAGTTGCCTTCAGTGAAATTTATACTACTACAGCATTCACCTTGTTTTACATATTTACAACCTGACATATGAGACTTTGTTATGGAGAACCTCTAAGGAAGTTTTAGAAGTTACCTGACAAAGAAAAACCTTACACTAGAAGATAAAAAAAATCCATTCAACATATGTTCACTCAATTTTACAACGTTCACCTCCAAAAACTTCAGCATGCTATAAATGTACAGCATGTGTCTGCTGAATAGCAACCTCCAAACACCGCTTTAGCAACTGTAAATTATATGCAATTATCTTTGCAACATCCTATGCTGGCACAGTGCACCCTGACAACTACAATCTACTCAATCCAATCCCTGCAGTACTACAAGCAGGAACTTTTACTCATTACATGAGTTTGAATGGAAGAAATTCCACATGGAAAACCTATATAACCAAGGTAGCACTTTCAGAGCACCATGAAAACTTCCAGTTTTACTCAAATGCAGATTTTTTGACTTTGTTTGCAATACCAGCGATATTCCTATATTTTCTATATTCCTTTAATTAAGATGGCTTTTTCTCCGTTTCCACTAAAGCTGACTCTCAAGAGCTGAGAGCAAAATATGACCATTTCCAGCATGATCCAATATGGGAAGGAAGATGCTAAGGGAGGCATGAGGAAGCAAGAATGATCAGAGGCACTAAAATACAGGGTAGAGTGAACAGTAACTGTAGAGAGGAAAAAAAAAAAAAAAAGAGAAACAACCAACCAAAACTGAAGAAAGTGTGCATATGAAAAAGTGGGGGTTCAAAAAATAAAAGGGAACAGACTTGAGAAGGGAATTACAGTCTCCTTCAGGTTAGCTAGCTAATGTACTTGAATACTTGGCATACATTCGTGCACTGAAATCCCTTATTTATAACTCAGGAGACAACAGGAATCTCCCACTTGCTTAAAAAGTGTATAAAGGTCAAGATAAACTGTGTAGATGCTGCACTTCAGAAGTGCTATCATTTTCAGAGAGAATAATTTCTCAGCAAGGTTTTTAAAATCAAGGATAACCTTTTGAAGTAGAACAGTTTTAAAGGCAATCTACTTTATACAGACAATAGCAAGTCTTTTAAGATCAATTCCCTACATGATTAACTAGGATGTTTCTTCTAAAGCTTTTGAGAATATAACGTAACATACATTTTCTTCATGAGTTTGTAAGCACAGAGAATGTAAAACAAAAAAATTTTACATTTTGTAGCACAAATATGTATTAACAGAAGCAAACATCTTTACACTAAGCTGTGGAGAATTTGCACTTTAATTTCCATTGCTAGTGGCCCTGCAGGCATTTGCCATACAGGTCACTTATGTCCACAGGAACTTAAAATTACAGGAAAACTGACTAGGTTTGGAATAACTTATTAGAAGTACTAAAATACAAAAAAAATACAACATAAGAAAATAGCAGAATGAAAATGGGGGGGAGGGGGAGTTTGCAATCGAGACAGAAGCACAAAAGAAATTGGGAAGGCTGCATTGTAGAGAAGCAAAGACACACAGTAATGCACGTACCAAAGATGTTTTTAAATATCATGCTGGAGGTCATAAGATTTTTGGGTGGGAACAAATCCCTCCTGCACAAGCCTTTCTACCTGGGTGTTGTTTTTGCCTACATTCCTCTCAATTTCCCCGTATTTGCACAATTCTGCTCATCCAACTCCTACCTCTTTTAAACTCCTTGTGAGCCTCTATTTTATTAACACTCTATTTGCAATTGTTTGTTATGTTCCTGTAACTCTGTCTAGTAGATTGCAATCCTGCAATTAGGACAGGAGATGTTTCACAGGCTAAAGTGCAAAATAACGGTCAAAAAAACCTGCTGAGAGGATAAGCTGTGCCCATGGTTTTCTGGTGTCTACGGATTTTCTTGTAGACTTTTTAAAAACATGTACAATAGTTTTCCTTATTCCCTTCTTCCTGAAATTTGTTTACCACCCCACATTACAGAACATGACTGTAAACTACCCATGGGAAGTTGGCCGGTAAACAGAAGAGAGCTAATGAAAACTTCACAGTACCAAATTCAACTTGCAAGTTACAACAAGAAAATCATTAAGAAACTTATGCAAAAATTCTGTATAGCAAGATCTAGAGAAGTAAAGTACCTGTAGTAACAGTGAACAACATGTCAAAGAAAAAAGTCACTTCAGAAAAGCAGGGAGAAGGAGATTAGGGATTTATCTTCACAGTAATGCCAGGAGATTAGTTGAAAAGATAAAAGAATTAGCTTTCAATGTGAACCACAAGATGATAAGGTGTGCATTATATTGGACATGGTAAGGACATGAATGCAGCTGGATAAATGATCTGAAGGTGTTTAAAACAGCTTAGAGTAAAAAGAGAATAATGTTGCGATAAAGTCTAAACCATGAATAGGGAGGATAATTATTGCATTTGTAACTCTCAGGAGCCACTGAAAGTCTTATTTGGAGAACTACAGGGGAAGAAGGTATAGGAATCTTTGCCTCCAGGTCAAGCTGAAAAGCTTTAATTTAAAATGCCCTTTGCTCTGCAATACAGAGACACACACAGTGAAAAGAAATCACTGTATTTCTTTTTTTTTTTTTTTTTTAATTGTTGTGAACAAGTGTTTTCACCAATGCAGAAGTTCTTTAAAGAGGGGGGTTAGGGGAAAGAAGAAGGGGGAAAGAGGGGAGATTGGTTTTGCAGTCGTGACAATTATGGTGCAACATACCCCAAAGATAGACCTGAAAATATTTCATGCTTGTTCTCTAGTGATAGCTTATACACTAGAGACAACATTCCATTATTGCTGTTGGTAGACAAAGCATGGTCATATATTAGAGGTGTACCTGTAACTTGGCAGATATAATATACAGCAGAAGCATAAACACCACAGACCACAGAGGTCTGTGCTATTAAAACATAATTTAGTAAGGTAGGTCATGTAGCCTTACAGTGGCAGCATGACAGGAAATCTACCATCAAGACAATCATTTAATTTTAAATCCCTTCTCAGTAGCAACTGTCCAAGAAAATCACTTGCTTGGTTTCAAAACCAAGTTAAAGTTGGATTTAGAAAGATTAAAGTCCAGATATCTTTGGTTCTATTTTACAACAACTCTGCTTAAAATTGTTCTGATAAATGTAAAGCTGTCCAGGTATGCTCGATGAACCATATAATCTGCAAGTTCAATAAAAAATGTTTGGGAAACCCAGATGGTTTTGAAAGAACTCAAAAATGATCTAAATCCATTCACATCTTTTATATTTGAGCCATACATCTAACATTTAAGATGTACATACAAAGAACTGCAAGGAAAATGCCACTGGGTCTGCCTACACACTTTCTTCAGGTTTTCATTAACAGACCACCCCCATCCCCATTATCTCAAAATTCTCCAGTGAAGAATTTTAACTTTATATTAAGATAGAAACTTTAAGAGTTAAAAAACATTTATTTTTCCCCAGCTGGAATGCTATTTTACAACATAGGACCAATGAACTACTTTTCTAGATTTATTTATTTATTTAACATTTATTTTTAAATGGAAGTCCTCACTGGATCTTTCTTCTCAGTAGTTAAAAGGTCTGCCTACCAGCTGCTGTTATTCTGCGTAGAAAGTACATTGTGTTCTCTTCTTGGCACTGCCTATTCAAGCATGCTGGCCAAAGCACTGAAAGCAGAGTCAAAAATTCCATTCACTTCTCACCCAACAGATGCTCTTCTGCCCATGCTGCAACCTGTGACACAACTGCTGAAGTTTACAATGAGGTGAAGGGTTGTTAAAACATATCCTGAAAGCTGCATAGCTAGATTTTAGGCTGTGTATCTTGTACAATGCAATTCCAGCAACAACTGTTCCAACAGTGGCAAGTACCAGTGCTGTCATTTATTATTTACAGTGTGCCATGAACATACTATATGATATACTTGGTGCATTACTACTGTTGCACAGGAATAACTTTCTGCATGATGCAGCGCAAGAACGGATAGCAAAGATCATCTATAATTAGACTTATGACAGTAGCAAATGGTGAAAGGTAAAAAGAAAGTAGTATTGGGTAACAGAGACCACCCACTGACCACACATTCATCCAAAAACTTAACCACATGCACAAGTAGCAATGTAATATTTGAAGCAATACTACAAGGATAACTACAGCAACGTGTGCAAGCTGTTGTCAAAAAGGATGAGTTCACATTTTGACTCTTATTTTAGGAGAAAACTGTGAAAATCGGTTTGATTTCCAGGGATTACTGGAAGCTTCCCTATGGAAAGAATCAAGCTTGTATTCTTCTACCCACTGAAGAAGAGTGTTTATCTTCCCAGGTGCACATATTCTGAGTATCTGTATCAGAAAACACGACCAGCAGCTTAGCTGACACTGCTTAACATCTGAAGAACAAAGGCTATAGACTGGTATCACCTAATGCCTTAACAGACATACAGTCACATCACCAACTCTGAACAGTCCCAGCCATGGCTGCTGCCCAGAAGAGGCCCAAGACTGATTTAACTGGAAGGGAACATAGCAACCCATGAGCAAAGTGTGCTGCTTTTATACCCCATATACCCTTAGCATCTCATCAGTTTCTCAGTTTCATGAGTTCCAAAACTCTTTTTTTCTTGTATTAAGGAAACTGTGCAGTCAAGTGTACAGTAGTTTCAGTTACTGCTTCAATCTAATCAGGTGAAACACATAACTCCTGGATTTTTATTATTTGATAGTAGCACTGTCCAAAATTACATTTCAATAAATTTCATTTCACAAAAACTTTACTGTGGAAAGAAAATATCAATTCATTTTAAACCAACTTTTCTCTTAGTTCAATGTTTGTATGGAAAAATAATTAAGCAGTCCACTTAGAAAGGCATAATCTGTTCATGAGCATGCAGGTATCAATTTTATCTTATGAGAATTTTTCCATGTTCCAGTTGCTTCATTCCTTATTACATGCTGCAAAAGGCAGTAATAATTTTTATAGCCAAATATCTCTTCATAAGATACCAGGTGGCTTTCAATATTTACTATTTAAGTCATGCATGAAATTTAAACATTACAAAAAATGACTTACCCGTTGACACTCCTGAAATATGCACATTTTCAGAATGTTCTGCAAGAGCACCATTTCCTAAAATAAAACATAATGAATAAGCTAATTTCCAAGATAAAATTTGTAAAAATTCTTCAGATACCCTTTTACAGAACAGAAAGAACAAAACTGAAGTTATTTTAATTAATATTAAACATTAAAAGTCCCACGCTCATTTTATGATAAAACTTAAGAGAAAAACTAGAGGAAAAGTTACTATACAATGAAACAATAAAGAACCCAAGTTCGTTAGTGTACCAGAACAATTAAATGTACTATAAAGTTAAGGAACGAGAAACTGACAGTAGCAAAGAGTTTTGAGAAACTTCAGGCATTTTAGATGGTGGACTTTGCATGATTTTGCATCAAATGCTATTTTCTTTTCAAGAAAGTTTTATTTCAGTCCATCTCCCCATCTCCTCTGGGGTCTAGATTTGTAAGTAAATGCTATGCAAATAAAAACATCCAGGGAAAGACATCTATTTCATAACCAATTGCAGCCTAAACCCTTTATCCAGAAGGATGTTTCAGATAGACAGAAACTAGCTACCTTTAAAAGTAACTCCCCATTAATGTTCATTAAAAGGAAGTATACTTGCAAAGATGAACAGCGAAACCTATGTGGTCATCAAGAGTTAGAGACAAAAAAGTTATTCCTCCAAATGTCCTACTACTTTGTTCTCCACCAAAGTAAAAGTCAGGTAAAGTGAATATATTTGCTGACAGGTGGTAGCCCTGGTACATGATGTGACAGATAAAGTTGTATTGATGCACATTTCTAACACTGAACAGCTCTCAGTCTCCTCTCCTTTATTTAACATCTTTTAACATTTAAAACAAATTTTTAATAAAATCTTCCAGGCATTTCAGGAGGAAAGAGCTACTTTCATAAACAAGTTCCTTTGAACATAAGCAGTGAATCTAAAATGTGAAATACATCATTAAGCAAAATTTAAAACCACAACTCTTAATCCCTCAAAGTTTTGTAATACTGAAGATTTGCCATGTCACACAGACTTTCATACATGTGGAATCAGTTGTTTGGCCAGCACTACAATGTACGTGTCATATGTCTGGGTAACAAGAACCTTAAATACTTAAAGAAAACTCAATATTCCTTTTATATCGAGGTTAAAGACCATGGTCAGAGTTGACCCAGAACATACACACCTAAGCAAGCATCTCAATGCTGCTCCGTTGCAGTGGTTGCAAATAAAATGTTTCAGAAATTGCTCCCAGGGTTAACATCAAATGCACAAAGATGTAATTTTTTACTTTCTAAAGACACAATACAGTTAGAAACCTGATGATCAGAATATGCAGAAAGATAGCAAATTCATTTTTTGTTTAAAAAAATAAACTCTTGGACTCTTAAAAGTAATGTGTGTTGCCTTTTATGTACTAATTTCACTGAGTACATTTACATACCAGCTTGCTTTGTCTCAATTTGAAAGAAAAAAAATCCACACTGTAACTATTCTTCTCAATACTCAAAAGACAGAAGTATTTTAAAACAAAAACTTTCAAATACTATATTAGTGAACAACTATTTTCCAATTAAGCTATTTTCAAAAGTAAAATATCTTTTAAGTTTTAAAAAGCTATTCTCCAACTAATTTCTTCATTTTGCATATAAACTGGCATGCTAAGGAGTGTTTGCTGCTCTGATTTCATGTCCTCAGTAACAGCTCTACATTTACAAAATAAACACCATCTTTGCTGTAAAGTGATTTTGCTTGTAACCAATTCCACAGAAGCACATTTCTGATTGTCTTGTTTTCTATTATTTCCATCAACATATGGAAAACAGTAACACATTTCAAGACCTCTTCTTTTAAGCTAAAAATAGCTTACTGGTATTTCATCTTTCAAATTACAGTAGGGATTTTTCACTGTTTTTGTATTTTCAAAAAAGGGTTATCAGCACATACAACTGTATCTGTAGTTGTTATTGAACACTGAAAATGAACAGCATGACAAAAAAAGAAGGCATTCACAAACATTTAGAAATATGAAAAAACCCCAAGTAATTACATTGAAGACATCAGTAATCTGGGCACTCCACTGATGCCCCCAGAATCTGAATTACAGACAAGCTGCCTATACATAAAGGCCAGGAAAACAAAATCCAAAGAATTTTAATGTAATCAGTTCTGATAAAAATACAGTAACAAAACATGGAAATACTGACATGACACTGAAGTGATGGAAAGAGAAGCATTTCATCTACAAAAAATAGTCCAAAACTATTAATCAGTAACAATGAGAAGCATACTTAAAATAGGAACTTGCATCCAAATCCTCTACACATTGACTTTAATGTGTTAAATTAAGAAAACTAAACTCGTTATCCAAAAATGGAACACTTTATCTTCCATCTATATATGCTTTATGCATATTTACAATTAATAATAATAACAATCTCTTGACATAAAGTGATGTCACATTTATTGTCAAACTGACTTCAGTGATAACTCAGAAGCACTAATGTGTAATGAAGCCTTGATTCAGATCCAAGTATTTTAGTATCAAAATAAGGTGGTTTTTTTAAATTATTTTCTAAGATGAACCTTAGAAACCTCTCAGATTACCACTTCCTTTTTTATTGGGAACTGTGACTGAAATAAGTATGTTCAGATGCCATTTAAGCGTTACTAACTGCCGACACCTTTATGAAATTTTTAGGCAATGATCCTTATATGATCTCAATAATTATGTCACATGGTTCTATATAAACTGAGCCCACCAGAATATCAATATATCAGACAACACATCGAAAATTTCCATTAAGGTATGGGAAGATAATTATCTTTGAAATTCCTGTTAGTTTATTTAATACAGCAGAGCATGAGTATATTAAAAAAAATTCTTAGGTCACCAGTAAGCCTTAATTTTCTTGATGTTTTAAAGAAATATTTACTATTCATTCCCATTTGAACCTGAAGTTTTAAACTGAAACATGTGCCACCAAACAAAACTTGACGCAAAGTTTGCTCACATTAGTTACAGGAGCTGGTTAAGTACTGCTGTGTGTGACGGCACAGTGCTGGAAGACACACACTAGAACCTCCTGCACAAATCTATTCTGCCTGCAAGAAACCAAGTTTGTTTTTCAAAAACTGACACATTCCATGACATTTTTTTTGTGGTAACTTCTTAAAAAAAAAAAATACTTGTGTAACCAGGACTATACCCATCTCCTTCATATCCTTTTATAAATACTTATGACAAATGGACCACTTATTTGAAGTGTGAAGTATTAAACAGAAATGTATGCCAACTTTAGTCCTGAAGCTTAAGATATGGTCAGCAACTGTATTTAAATAAAATAAAAAAAAAAAAAAAAAAAAAATCTAATGGACAAAACTCAAGATAAAAATCCAAGCATTTATTATGTTTAAAAAGAAAAATAAATTAGTAAATAGGATATTTACTAGAGATATGTTAAACTACTGGTAACCTACAGGTTAAACAAAAGTATAGAAAGTATTTTTAATGGCTTTCTAATTAAGTGCATGTGAGTTTGTTACCACCACTGCTGGCAGTATCTCCAAATATTCCTTGACTGCAATTAAAAACAATAAATCAGCTGATTGGTTACAAAATGAGTTGGACTCTTTATAGAGTGTGTTTACAATATGGAACAGTTCCAAATTTCTGAGGTGTCTTTCTGTCTTGAATAACTTTAAAAATCTCTCAAAAGTTCAAAGAATTATTATGGTCAAACCTGGTCACTGATTCTGAGACGCATCCATAAAAATTTATTTTCACAGCAGAAAGCCAACCCCCTTCATCAGTTTTTACCTATCTCACTCAAGTCCTGCAGGTTAGGATGCTGTCTTGTCTTAGGAGCAGGCAGAAACAGACAAGCAATTCCACAAACACTTAAATAAATTCCTTTTGATTTGTGTCTCACAGCTGATTGACCACAGAGGCAAGACAACAATAGGTTTATCTTCAGGTTTTCCAGCAGCTGGGACATTTGTCCTGTATGAGCCTATGTAGAACTACATTAAATACCCTTACCCTACCCTGGAAAACCCGCAACCTCACAATGTCACTTCCAAATATTCTGGTCCAAGAGCCATGAGCCCTATACTCCTGTATGAAGTCTGTAGAGGAAAACAAAACTATGTGAAAGATAAAAACCATTTTTTTTGTTATCTTGGTTATCTTTTTTATGTTAGACTTGCTAACATCTTCTGAGTTTCATCACAGATAGGAAAATAGACACAGGCCAGGGGAGTGGGGCCAGCTACAAGGAACAGCAGCAACATTCCAAAAAGACTGCAAGGAAAACTGTAACGGGAAAGTGTGGAAAAAACCCAACACTTTCACACTTCAAAAACATTATATGTTTGGAAAAAATAGCTGCCAAGTTCTATATGTTTGTAACCCAGACAGTAGCAGTGATGCTCAGACTAATGCAGGCTAACTACAATGCAGCATTCGAGGATGTCACCCCCCTACATCTCTCCTTCCCCACAGCCTACGCAGCACAGCTTGCTCTCAAAGTGAGATCAGCATCAGACTCAAAAGGTTACCTGCATATAATTTCAGAACATAAAACTAAGCCTACAGTCCTGAAATGAGCTTCTCCTTCAATTTTTACTCAAATTCACAGTTTTCAAAAAGCATAGCCAGACACCAACACCACCACCCCAACAATTAATGTCCCTCTTAGTCAAAACATTCAGATTAAAGACAAGCTTTTGTATTCCAAGTACATGAACTTGGAGGTTTCAGACAAAGAACAAGAAGTTTATTTAAATACTGATATATTTGAAATAGCATGCAAAGACTCAAACAAAACCCCTGCTTTAATTTCAATTTGACCAACACTAGTAATATGATCACACAGTGAAGCGATTAATATTGTTAAATGCACTCAAAAATTTGATACACGTGACTTTGTCTACCATAATTTTAAAATCAAATTTTGTAACTTCATTTTGGAAGAACATCATGTATCTTGGGACTCCTCTACACACAGATTGTGTTTTACAAAGAAATTAACTTGACTGTTGAAATGATAAATGAAAAAGCCATAGTGACAAACCCCACATTTAAGTTACCTTTATTTTTGCTGTTAGACCAAATAGTTACTCTCCACAAAAAAAATAATCATGCACTCGTATTTCCACTGAAGCTAAATTCTTCAATATCAAGATTAAGCCTCTGCCATTAGCTTTAATGACCAAATTATAATCCCTTTGGAAAAGGTACTGTGGTGCATAATGAATGCTACATAAGCAGACTGGACAGGATATTTCTCTTGAACCGCAACTATCAGGGACAAGAGATCAACAACACTTCCTGTATTTAATGTGTTTCCAAACACTCTTTATCACGGTACATGTTTAACTTGCTTTACTTTAGACAATGTACTTCATGACCAAACTTCCTTTTTTCATCCTACTCCCAAAATTCCTGCTCACTCTGCACCTTACAAAGAGTAAACTTGACTTGTTTGCACTGCCTCTTGTCAGCTGAAGTTACCTTGCACTAATCTTCACCAAATTTTGTTTCTAACAGACCAAGCGTGGATGATGCCAACAAAATCAGAACTTTACTATACAATTCCATGAATAAACTGGTGCTGCCTTACGTATCACCCCACTAAAAACCCCACTTCACATCAGTCCTATGATGCTCTAGTCCAAAACTAGCAATATTCTTCTTAATCTAGAAATTGGAGCTGGAAACAAACATCCATGATGCCTCTGTAATACTCCAGTACCCTTCTTGGAAATGACCCCTTTTGCTAGCACATTTTGTCGGTCCCAGTCAGTGGCCATCTCACCCCCCCCCCTTCCTGCAAATATCTAAGCACAGTTGTGCACAAACAAGCTCCACCTAAAGACACCCTATCAGGCTGAACCACAGTCACGCTTGCCTGCCAAGCCCGTGGGAGAAAAGTGCAAAGGCTAACTGCCTACAGTTAACCTACAGTTAGGATGTTACAGCTCAAAGCAGGACATGGGGGAAACCAACAGAAAAACAAGTATAACCACCCTCCTCCAGATGAACTACATGATCTTTAAAGGTCCCTTCCAACTCAAACCATCCTATGATAAAAACATTTGTTCAGTATTCAACCCAAAATACAATATTGAATTATGTACATGTAGGTTGCATGCAGCTAATGAGCCAAAAGAATTAGGTAGGATCCTCCTCAGTCTTTTGGATCATTGTTTATCACATCCTCATCTCCTGAACACTTTGCACTTATATTAGTTAAACTACTGTGCATTTAGAATTAAATGCATTAGCTGCAGGGATTTCATGCTGTAGCAACAGCAAAGAACTACATATCCATAGGTATATGGCCATACTGCTGCCAAGCATTCCTGTACTGCAGAAGGAGCATAATCTCAATTTGCTGTGTACTGCAACTGAGAAGAAAAACCACCTTCTATAATCTCAAATGAACACAAGGGTACAAAAGGGACTAGACTTGGATTTTAATCTTCTATAAACCAGAAAAGTCTCTGAGAATATGGTTTCTCCTGTACTTTCTTCTATCTGTGCAAAACATGTTCTCCTACCACTGCTAAACTGCACTACAGAAATTTAGACTTTATCTTCCTCAGAATGAAGGAAGAGAGCCACACATGCAATTTTAACATTACAAGAGACAAGGAACTGAAAGTGAAGCAAATAGAAGCGGGGGGGGGGGGGGGGAATGGGAATAAAAAGAGCAAGCATTTGAAACTTACCCTCCCAGAACAGTTCATGAAATAAACAGTATTATTGCTGCAGGGAATACTTCAAATTAAGATGCGGCAGAGCTCAGAGTACACAGTCCACTGAAGCCAGGCAACATTTGTTACTTTTCTATGTTCAGTAACAAAGCAAAGCAGCAGTGTCATTTCCAGATTCATACAGAAACCAGTCACAGCCTTTACAGGTGTCACCATTTTATCATGTCCTGCCTTCTGATGGCTTAGTTTGCAATCACTGCATCCTTCTGATTAGAGACATGTATGCAATCAAATTAACTCATTTGTGCACCAATATGTGTTTGGATTAACTACTCGAGACAAAATTAAGGACACAGTCATATCATTTTCATGTCTTTACTGTTCGTTTGGGGTTTTTTTAATATAGTGCATTGCATCTTTCACCAGAAGCTTCTGTCCTACACCCAACTGTTGCTTGCCTTTTTCCTTGACAAAGGGCAACACGCACTTCCGCATAAGTTCATATAATTCATGACAAAAGGCAATTAGAAAAAGCATCATGAGAAAGGACAGTATTGACTTTTAGGCATTAACCAATCAATCATCTCCAGTTTAGCTGAAGAATCTTTGCAGGAGTTATTGACAAATTTTGTATCATTTATTTTTAAATCAACAGTTTGGTGTTAACTACTTATGTGCAGTTCTTTTCCGTATTTCCTTAGGGTTAAATACTAGAGCTGCAGGAATTTCAGGTGGTCATTTGTAAAACAGCATTAAACTGTGCAGCAAGATGTAAATTCTCCTTCATCTAAGGGAGGAATTAAATAACCATTTCTTTTAATATAAATATGCAATAGACAGAAACATTGAGAGAAAGCCTTACTGCTCGGCAGACATCAACCAGAATTCTCTACTAAAAGGCAAGCTGAGCAACAGTGACAAGATTTATTCCAAATCCCTGTAACACAAGAACATCTGCTACAGAGAAGATACAGTAAATATATCTAAAATTTCAAACAGTGAAAGCAAGCATTCACATGAGACAGTGTTGCATACTCAAATACTACAATGGTATAATTAATTTCTTTAATTAAGGAAAGAATAAAAATTTACTAACAGATAAAACTATACTGAAATAGTGGCTTACTTCAATGTGGTTATGATGCAAAAGAAGGAAATAAGCACATAAAATTTCACTGTAAAAACAGATAAAGCACAAAATTTGTTTACAATACTCAG
The DNA here is from genome assembly GCF_004027225.2 of Strigops habroptila. Taxonomy (NCBI): domain Eukaryota; kingdom Metazoa; phylum Chordata; class Aves; order Psittaciformes; family Psittacidae; genus Strigops; species Strigops habroptila. Next base: position 19,770,352 of record NC_044277.2, on the reverse strand, counting down.
TGCTATTTTATATAGTACCATTTTTATTTTAGACCAACTGTGAAGTAGTTCTATTTAGAAAATTAAGACCAGAACTGAAGAATCAATTCTGCAACAGAATTGGTTTATGTAGGTTTTAGATTTTTGTTTTTACTTGTTACAACCACTGAGATGTACCATTTTGTGCTTAGAAAATTATTTCTTGGATATAAAACAATAGGTATGGTGCTGCCAAGTCTGCACTGTATGCTTAAAACCTGTTGCCCAACACTGTGTTTTCATATCACCCCCTTGTTCTTATTCTGTCCTTCCCTCCTCACAGAGGGACTTCAAATTACATGTAACTGCATGATACTTTTGAAAAAGAGGTCTTCATTCATCTCTTGGTGAATAAAACACAGCCACGAAGTTTCATAATCAACATTCACTGTACAGAACCTAAACCCAAAGTCAATCAGTACTCGAGTGAGCAACAGCACATACCTTTATTCCTATAGTCTTGATAACACCGACTTAAAAATCTTCCAAGAAAAATATTCTACTACTTTTAAATTCTTTAGCATTGTAACATTATTCCCTCCACCAAAAAGAAGTCTGCGCTCATTTTTCAGTAATTGACTATTAAAACAGGTATTCTAAAAATAAAAGTTCACTACATAAGTGAATGTTTTGAATTTGAAGAATATACAGTGATCAGGTCACAACCCATCTATTAGCTTTTCTACCAAAACATAATATATCCTCTATTTCTGATAATTCTATGGTGTTATCCAGGGATCTGTGCACCAATTTCGTAGATTTTGCACCAATCTACATTATTTTATTTCAGATGAGGGGCATGCATCTGAATCTGCTGTTCTGCTATACTTTCTGTGCTTTGCTTCACACTACACTGTGGCCTTGGAACTATCAAACCAGATTCCTTTTAGATGACATGCTCCTACTGGTAATGGGTACTCAGTCCTCTGGGCCACGCTAGAGCTAGTCCAAGTAACACCCTTCAGAATTGTATATAGCGCTACCTTGCATTTTCAGCATAACTTGCTTTGCTCCACAAATCTGCTCCTGCAGGCTGTGAGATGTACCAACAGACACCCCCAGCTACCCACATCCCAAGTGTGCTCTCTGCTCCCCACAGCTCTAGTGCTGCCAAGGGGGCTCTACCTCAACTTCAGGCATAAGCTCCAGGGCCTCTGCAGTCATTTAGTGTGAGCAACGTAAGTTCTCTTTCTGGATTCATTAAGCACTGCACATGTTATTCACTAATATGACACCAATTGTGAATGCTGCCGCAACACACAAAAGAAAATTTACAAAATTCCATATTTCGTAATAATGGGATGTTAGCATAATGCAAATTTGACGTAGATACTGCCAGCCAGATGATGCTGGAGTATTGAAACAGAGCCCCCAGCACCACTGGGAATCATCAAGCCAACATTTGGAAGATGCTGCAATCTACAGTATGAGCTTTCACACTCCTGCTCTATAGGTGTGGCTTCTCAGTCAGTTTCCACTCTTCGTGCTCACTTCTATGGGAACGACAGCTCTCCCTTGTCGCCAATTAAACATACAAAGCTACCAGCAGTTCTGTCTTCTGCTGGTAGCTGGCTGTGTTTAATGCAGCACAAACTTTTTCTCAGGGGGTACCAGCAGGAAAGACTCACAAGAGAGGAACATGAACCACTTGCAGGAGAACTTTGCACAGCTAAATAGCAAGATAACCTGAGGTTCCTTTATCCTAGGTTGCAAAAGGAAGCTAGAGTAGTAACTATAGCAACTTGGACTTAATGCTGCAGGTGGGGGGAAAAAAAACAAACCACAAACCACGAACATTTGATCACAGCTCTACATCCCACAAGAAAAATTTTACTTGAGTCTATTGTCATTAAAATTCAAAATTTTAAATTTATAACTAACCTGAGAAAACAATTTGTGTGTGAAAGTTTCAGGGGGAAAAAAAAAAAAAAAAAAAAAAAGAAAAAGAAGAGTTAAAGCTTCTCATTGTAGTTTGAACTGTAGGGACAGAAAAGAACCTGAGGGGTTTTTTTTTAATTCTCACTCAAAAATTCCACAAACTATTTATAGACAGAACTAATATACTTGGCAGCAAGCAGTGGAAATTAGAAATCTAGAAGAGACACTGTCTCAGCTTCAACAAGATTCCTGATTTTAGCACATAAGTAGTTCTATTCATGTCAAACCCTATACTTCTGCCCAGCCAGGTATAAAGGAAGTTACTTGACTGACCATTGCCTGCAAACTGTACATATTCTGGGGTGGTAATTTAGTGCTGCATTTTGGATTAGACAGGGTAGAAAAAAACCCTTATTACTAATGCCAATTAAACAGTTCAAAAAGTGAACAGAGTCTTCTAAATTACAGCTACATCTCAAGTAACTTAAAGAAAGAAAAGAAGGTAAGGACATCAGAGGAAAAGGAAGTAGACCAGGGGAGAGAAAGAAGAGTAAGAGAAATTATACCACCTATCCATCATTAAATGAACTATCTCCTTTGAAGACCTAGGTGCCTATTCTTAACTGATTAGATCCTATCATGAATGCAAACCAAACAATTTGCCCTCCTATTTGAAAACATTCCCTTGCCGTATTCCTTATGTAAAATGCCAAAGTTTCTAGCTATTTTAAACAGCTATGTTTAAAATAATAATTTTAACAAAGGACTGCTCAGAGCTTTTGTACATGTGCAACTGCAGTAACTATTCTTTTCTTCTGAAATTCCATTTCAGATACTGAAAGTATTTCACATTTGAGAAGTGCCAGACTAGTGGAAAATTTCAATGTGTGGGCTGCATGGTGCTTATACAGTAAGGGGAAGAGCATCGCAGATTTGATTCATACTCTTCACATGCTTTGTACTTTTACCTACTACAGTTTCTTTAAATTGCTGTTGTAGTAAATATCCTGGGTTTGGTTTTGCTTCATGCAGGTTTAGGCTGATTTTCCTTCTTAATTCCTTAAAACTACTGGAACAAACGGCAGTTTGCAACAATCTACGTACAGCTGTTATATTATACTCACCCCAAATAAACCCAACCAGCCAAACAAACAAAAAAAAAACCACCCCACCAAACAAACAAAAACACCCATCTACAGTCACCCAGAAGATTTCATGCCTCTATGGCAAGTTAGATGATGAAAGCAGGGCTTCAGGTCATATATTTTGGTTATCCTGTTTTCTTCAAATGGCTTGATTCCATTCCATCTTGAAAAAAGTGCTAACAGAAGAAATGAAACCATTATTCATAAACTAATAACTGCAGCAATCATTAATCTATTATAAGCTTGCAGAAATTAAAATGTTATCTGCTATTACCCCATGAATCCCTACCAGGAACCCTCAAAACATCCAAGCTTCTAGTTCCAGATGACAGCATGACTCAGACTTACAACTGATATTTTTCCAAAAAAGACTTAAGTAGTGTAGGAGTACTTGATATTGGGGTGTGGAGGAGAATCACGAGGATTTTTGAAAAGAAGGAAAACACTGCTAAACTGCTGCCTCTTTATTATGGAGCCTACACCTCATGTGATCAACAAGTCAAAACAGAAGACAAAAAGAAAAAATACTAGTCATGTTAGAAAGAAAAAAAAAAGGGGGGGGGAAAAAGAAAACATCATCATTTAAGACACATCCAGAAAATAATGGTTTCAAAATCCAGAAAGCTTGATGGATTCATAAAATGATATTAAAAAATTCTATTTAAGTCTATTCAACAGAAGGGTGAAGACATTACAATTCAGGCAGAAATCAAGGAGGAAACGTCATACTCTGATCAGAGCAAAAGCAGGGGATTGAAAAATCTAAGCATCACCTCCAGATTTGCTAGATTCTTTCTGGAACATTGGCCTGAGCAAACCAGGGAATACTGGAGTCAAGAGTTCATATCTGCTGAGCTTCAACTCTGCCTTCATAAACGTAACAACAATAAATTAGAATTAACTGCAAAGCATCCCAGCTGCATTCTCTGTAATGACAGAACTGAACTGCATGCAAGCAGCTTACTGGAGAGGGTGGTGAAGCAGCAGTATATTTACATGCACATTTTGCACATACATCAAATATAAAAATCATAAAAGCACAGCACGTTTATTGCATCTAGAAAAAATATCCTCATTTGAGAGATAAAACTGTTTTCTTCCCTTCTTGCTACTTATTACTAGAAATAAAACTTTGATTTTTGACAACCGTTTATACTCTTTAATGTGTTTTGGTTTCTAATAGAATTAAGCAGTGCTGCAGAGTTCCCAAGAAAGGTTGTTTTCTTTCATTTACAAAAAAGTTCACAGAAACCACAGACCTTGCAAATACTTGTGCAGACTTGTTTATGCAAAGTCTGGCAGCTGGAGTTTTTAGACCCCCAGCACCTATTCAGACTGAAACTGAACTTAACAAATGTCATGCAGTCTGCCCAGCTATCTTCCAGTAACACAGGACACAGTCTCTGTCCCTTATTAATGCTTCACTGACCTAATTAAAAGTGTAGAAGTAACTCAGCACACCATCATTCATATGGACTGCAACAACGCAGTAAAAAGCCCAGCCAAAGGAAAAAAGAGGTCCTAAGGCAATGCACTCCTTGCCTGTGCCTTCAACATCTGTAAAACAATGCTTTTTGTTAATATCATGCAAACACCCACGTGCAAAATTAATTTCATTATTTATTATGAATAATTTGATCTGCTCTAGTTATAGCAGACAGAAGTGGAGATGTCACCGAGTGAACCACAACATGTAGACACTTCCATTCTCACTATTAAAAAGATGTTCAATCCACACAGCTCTTTCTCTACTGTTCTTTATCAGCTTCAAAATTTCAATCTCTATGATAGCAAAAGCTATCAATTAGCTACACTAATTTTCTAGACTTGCCTAAACTATGCTGCTTGTCAAATATCCTCAGGACTTAGGAAGAGTAAGAGATGAGCTTGCTTTAACTTGCCAGTTGTAACACAGCCGCATTCCTAAAACTGCACTGTGAATTGCTTCTGTTCAAAAAAGACAGACATTAATAGAAGACAGACTGCCTGCAAGAAATGAAATTGATTTTACTGAGATTAATAACTTCTTTAATTAAGAATCAGATCTTAAAACAGCATACTCCTGGTACAAACATATGTGCACACATACTGGCATGAGTACACTCAGCACTCATTTAAGAAATTCTGTGTGTGGCAGCCTTCCTACTTTTACATTCTTTTCTTCAAACAAATTAGTTTCATCAAAGCAAGCAAATGATATGGGAAATACCCAGTAAAATTTATAATCTGGTAAAACTTATTTTCTCTCCCGTGTTTTATGCAAGACCTGTGTACACTTCAAGAACACTCTGCTACAGCTACTACATTGATACATCTTGAATCCATGTACTTCAGGAAGCCCCATGGATATTTTAAAAAGTCTAGAAGTACTCTGTATATATCTATAGAATTAAAATGCAATAGACAAACAGTTGTAAATCTCTAAGACCCAAACTGGTACTTCTTTCCCTCTCTTAGGAAAGCAGATCTTTTCTTTTTTCCCTCTCCCTCCCTTCCATGTTATCTGCTATTAATCCTTTGATTCTTGTCCTGCAAGAATGCTTCTGGTACTGTGTCTCACACATTAGCATGAGTACACCTGGAAAACTTTAACACCTTTTATTTCAAACTCTACACAGTGTCTGAAAAATACATTTAAAAATTTTTAGAGTCATCTTTATTTGGCTCATGCTATCTGTAAAACAGAGTAACATACTACTGTGTTTTTTCATAACAGCACAAATAAGCTTTTATCATTATTATAGCTTTATTTTGTCAGGAACTGTACAAACAAGAAAAATAGCTCTTGCTCCACAGACCTCACTGCTTTGTGAAAACTGTATATGTTACATTTTTATCAGGTAAAGGAAAGGACGATAAAAAAGCACAATATATAAAACAACTGGAAATCCCAGCCCACCAGGTGTAAAAACATAATCAAATAGCAATGCTTTATAGGAACCACAGCAGAATCAAGAGGGTTTGAAGAAAGCAAATATTACGGCTTTGTGTTTCCCATGAACAGATCTACCAAGGTGGTAGGAAGAACAAAGAAAAGAATGGCTAAACTTGACTAATGTTAGTAAGTGGTAAAACTATCAGAACTAAAGAACTGCTGAAGATTAACAGGATAGTAAACTCAAGTGAAACAGAACTTTGACTTGCAGCTATCCTATGCTAACAACTCATCATTGTGCCTCACCTTCCCTCTCTCCCCCGATCACTCAGAGCAAAAAAAAGTCTGAACACTAAAAATGAAGGCTCGTCCCTTTCCAAATGTGAAAACTTTGGGAAGCATTTGGGAAAGTCTGAATTACATTAATTGTGCCAGAAGTAGCTATAGAGGCAGGAGAGCTTATGAGAAAACAGTTGTAAAACAGTAAGTGCCATATAAAGACAGTTAACACTGCCACCTTTATATGCGATGAAAAGTAGTGCACATCTGACAGCCAGAATACTACTTTTCACATTGCACAGTACTGTAGGGTACTGCAGCCTCTTGCCACGAGTGTTCCCAGTGGTTAGAAAAGATAAACACAATCTTCCACTATCAGAAACTAGAAACAGGAGTGTTGGATAGTACTATGACTCCACAATTGCAAAATGGAGCAAAGAAATCCTTTCTGTAGAGTTGAATAAGAATTTGACTTGACAGCCAGTTTAGGCAGTTTAGCAGAGTACAGCACGCTTTCAAGACAGCCATAGCGTACATAACATGAGTCAAAGAGAGCAGAACAAAGTTTGTTTCAAAACACTTCAGTATATCACTTCTATGCTGTCAAACTACACCCCTGAGACACAAATTACCACTGGAAAACTTTAAATGTGTTAAAGTAGACATACAGCTAATTTACTATATGGATTCTGATTTTGGCTTTTTGCAAGGGAAGTATTTGTTAGAGAAATTAGAAGATGACAATGACTGGTAGATGCCATAGTATACAATAAAGGCTGTTTACATGACCCTAAATGCACTTTCTGTGCCTACTCTCAATAAAGCAAGTAGAAAAAGTCTCACACCATATGGGTCACAAAGTTCCAAGTTTTATTATATTGCAGTAGCTCTAAGCATTCCAGAAAAGTCCTGCATCCTTCAGCTTTATCTCACTCTTTTTTGTAATACGGAATTTGAACTATATCCTGCTTTCCTTCTCAAACAGGCACAGATCATAGAATACCAGGTTGGAAGGGACCTCAAGGATCATCTGGTCCAACTTTCCAGGCAAAGCATGACCTAGACTAGATGTCCCAGCATCCTGTCCAGCCAAAACTTAAGTGTCCAGTGTTGGGGAATCCACCACTTCCCTGGGGAGATTATTCCAATGGCTGATTGTTCTCGCTGAGAAAAATTTTCCTCTTGCGTCTAGTCAGAATTTCCTCAAGAGTAACTTGTGCCCATTACCCCTCATCTTTTCCATCTGACTCCTCGCAAAAAGGGAGTCTCTATCTTCTTTGTAGTCACCCTTGAAATACTGGAACACGGTGATAAGGTCTCCCCTGAGCCTTCTTTTCTCCAAACTGAACAAACCCAGCTCGCTCAGCCTTTCCTCACACAGCAGGGTTTCCAGTTCTTTGATCGTCTTTGTGGCCCTTCTCTGGATCCTTTCCAGCTTGTTCACATCTTTTTTGTAGAGTAGAGACTAAAACTGAGCACAGTATTCCAGGTGTGGCCTGAAAAGCATTGAGTAGAGTGGGAAACATGTTCGTGTTCAGACGCCGCCAATCACATGCATGTACCCCAGTACAGCAGAATCATCATGTTTTATGCTGCAAGAAATTGGTAATGTCTATAAAAATTAGTTATACATGCTTTATTTGTTTATCTAAGGGTCAAATAACCCCAAATTTGATGTTTCATTGTGTTATGAATTTACAGCTAAACCATGAAGGTTCAAAGTAATTCAAAAAAGCAAACAGATTTCCAAGAAGCTAGATAGTTGAAATTTACAGAGGTGTGAATTGGCCCGTTTGCTTTCACCTAATATTACCATCTTAATGAAAAAGCCCTATGGAGATGACTGACAAAGAAATTAGCTGCCTCCTTTCACCAAAACATGGCCATGCCCGGTACTGTATCATTCCTCTCAGCTTCAACACAGCCGTCGTGAAGCTGCTGATTTGCAACACCCCTGTTCTCAGGCTTACCCACATGCCAGTCCCACCAGCAGAGCTAGGAAAGGGGGTTCGCACAGGCACGTGCTCCCAGCCCCTCCAGGTCTTGGGATGTTCACCAAGAAAACACAGAGAGCCTCACACTGAAGTTTGCTGAAAAACTTTAATAACGCATCAGCTCTCCCAAGGAGGGAAAAGCAGGCAGCCATGAGTGAATGTGTATGCACACACGCGTGCTCTCTATGACAGAGTTCCTATGACGAAAGCACAAATAGGAAGAAAGGCTTAAACATAATTAAGAGGAATGAACGCCTCAGAGAAGAGAATGTGATCTAACAGGTGTTTCCAAAATCTTATCACCATTTACTTTGACATTCATAATTACCTTCCAGTATTCTAACCCTACATCTAGTACACCTTATCTCCACTTTTGCCTTGACACAAGCTCTTCCAGCTCTTCATCTCATCTATTCCTTGACCGAAAAACATTCTCACTACACTTTTACACGAGTCATTAACTTCCTTCCTGAGAACAGTTCCAACAACTTACTTCTTTCTGCACTCCAATTTCCTAGAAAAATCTTATTAAATATATGTGACACCATACCAAAACATGTTTCAACTCTTCGTCTGAGAGAAATCCCTGCCAAGAATCATTCAGATAAACACCAGTTGACTAAAGGTCAAGTGACATAATTATTGCTCACCCCTTTGTCCATCCATTTCACAACCCAACACTCCAAAAGACACTTCAGTTGTTTAGTTTGCACATATTCACTGTTACCTGGCGATCTGAATATTAACTTGAGCCTAGTTTCCCATGGATCACACAGCGCAACAGCAGTTGTGCACATCTGTACATTCCCCACAACTTCCAAATACTTTGTACTCTTTCTACCATATTTGGCAGACAAGTAACAGTCCCAAAAATCCAGTTAGTAAGAAATTCGGGGGGGAGGGGAAAAAAAGCATTTCTACTTGTGTTCCAACATAAAGTTTCACTGCAAAATTTCTTGCTACTAAATGTAAGCGATTCCACACAGAATACAATAATCCATAATAAAAAAATATTTTACCTGTCTGCTTCAAATAAAAGACAGCTTTAAGGAGCTCTCTAAGTGTCAGATGACCATCACTAAACCTTTTAAATCATTAGCATCCATTCACTTAAGAAACAACAGTTGAAATATACAATGGACTGTGCTTCTTATGAGCAGAAGAGGACTGGCATTTGGGAATGAGAGAAACTAGATGGCAGTCATATTTGTACAAACAGAGAGGGGTAAGAGTTGGAGTTTTAAATGAAGTAGAACAGACACAATCCTCTCAAAGTAGCATATTTCCAGTTCCACAATGAAAACTCAGCAACTGTGTCATTCCCAAAAGGGTTTGCATTTAAATACTCTAGGATCACTCTTCATCCTTTCATCTTTCCTCTGAGGGACAGACTAGTCTGCCTACACCGAGAATCGAGACTTCTCTGAAAAGCAGTTCAGATCAGTAAATCACATTCCTGTTGCCTCGTCCCTTTAATAAACCTGCCTTTTCCCACACTGACTCTGCCTTAAGTTAAGCCAAACCAATATTCTCCACTTCACACTCGCAGAAAACCAGCACAGGACCAGAAATGTGGAGTAACAAACTATTCATGCACAACCATAGTGCAGCTATTTATTTTCTGTGCTTCAGCTTCTCCCCTGCAAACACTAATATTTGACAGGAACACTGCCAGTGTGAGAGGTTATTAGACTATTTAATACTTCAACCTCAGATGATAAAGAGCTTTTTTAGGCAACTACACAATGACTATTTAAAAAGAAAAATATTAGTTGGAGGTTTGTTTCCAAATATGCCACATCAGTAAAGCACTCTAAGCTTACGTGCGAGTTAGGTTTATAGTATTCTTTTGGTATAAGCCTATTTTTAAGAAGAAAGCTCAAGACCAGCAAGTCACCACTTGATATGCAAGTGTTCTTTTACAAACAGATGCCACATATGAAGTTACAGCCAACTAGGGAATGAAACTCAAACAGCACCTATTTGTTTGGACATTTAGATTCATCCTGTGCATGAAATGATACAAAATGACTTTTTGAAGAAACAGATGAAGAATGCTTTGAAAAAATAGCTATGTGAAAAAGATACTAGTTTTTATGTCAATACCATTTACCAAACTTGACAAGCAGTTGTATTCTTTTGGGCATCTTCTTTTCAATTTGCATGAAAAGCATTATTACACTTGCGCATCGATGAAAGCAGATTACATCCCTTACAATTCTTTACTGGCAACTCTGCCTAATGAATAATAAGAAATCACAGTTTAAGGACATTGGTTTCGCTGTGTGCTGGCTATTCAAAAGAGGAAGAGGGTATCATTACAAGAGGTACAGTTCTGAGAAAGAAGTATAAAGGAAGTCTGGAATACTTCATGGTTTCAGAGTTTTCCATTCCTCATCTTTTATTGATAGTACATACATATACTACCTTCTAAAATTAAGAAGTACTTTCAAGTTGCTATAGACTGAAGAGCAAGGTTCATTTGTGATAACTTAGATACTGTGAAGACAGAATATGTGCAAATTCTTACACTGTTTATACTTCACCACTGATTGTTACCTACTTGACTATTTACTTGAGCTTGCTTTCTGGATCATCTGCAGAAGTACTAAGCAGCATAGCATTGACGTTACAAGACAACGTTTACATGGATTCAGTTGTCACCAGTGTTGGGGCACCAAGACAGTGTGATTTCTCAGGAGATGTGTACTCACTGGAATTATTTTAGCCAGCTCAGTCCCCAGAAGGTAACTGCTAGGCCTGCTGCAGCTAAAAGTGATGGTACATATGGCATTCCTGTTGACTTTTGTCCTCTCAAAGCAAAACAGACCGTACAGGTTTCTAACATGGACCTCCTACAACAGAGATAAATGTTGTACAATAACTCTGGATAGGTAAAACTTTCAAATGCAGCTTTTTATAAAGATATTTTGAATTATTAAATACACCACTGAAAGTTTCTAAGGTCTAAAGTTAATTTCAAGGCTTCTAATTATCAAACTGCAGATAACAATTTTACTACATTTTTAAAAGCAATTCATTTTGATTTGACTTTAATCTTATTGATGCTACCAGTAAAATTTAAACCAATCACAACAATGTACAGCAAAGTCAAGGCTGGGCATGATTAAAATTCCACACTCTCCCCCTTCCAAATACATATATACACATACATAGCATCCACAGAACTTAGTAGTACTTACACTAAATCACATGCACATTGGAAAACCTAAGATTACCTTGATTTTGTCAACTTCTGCTGACACAGAATTATGGATGAAGTCAATGATTAACTTCACTTAGAAAAGGCTAAGGCAACAGCCAACAAAACTAAGAGGAGATAACCCTAGTTAAGCACAGAGAAAGCCAGTCTTGGCTTAGGAAACAAAGTTGTGGATTAACAACAGAAGTTCTTAGCCTGCCCTACACAAAGCCTATCTCTTGATAGGTTTAAATGAAGAATATAGTACTTGATAATATTTATTTTTTTAAATAATAATGACCACGTTGAAACAGGGAGTGCTTTACTCTGCACTGCTACAGAAAGGTTCTAAGGCTCAAATAGCTGTGGGTTTCCTTTTTAAGGAATGTAGCTTGAAGAGGAAAATGGGTAAATTAGGCTTCAATGCACTAATTCAGCTGTAAAATAAAGATTAAAAAATTACATCTACAGGCAGACATTCCACTCTATTAAAAGCCAACCTGCTAACAAAATTCAGCGCTTGCTCCTACACCCTTTTTAAAGGGTGGCAATGAATTTTAAAATAGCAAAAAATGTGACATAGTATGGTGACAAGTACAAGATCAATGTCAGACATAATGCTTACACATTCAAATTTCTATTTATGTGCCTTTATATAATGAAGTACATCACTCATTTAAGTACGTCCTTCCTGTTTAATAGCAAAATCTCAGATCTAGGGAGAAATAGGGAGAAAAGTAGACCCAAAACAACGGAACCCCATAAACTGCAGAACAGAGACTCTGTTTACATGTCTAAATAAATTATTTTCAGACACTTCAAAAATTTATCAAACTACACAGTATTTCAGTACAGGCATGAGGGAATTGGTTAGTAAGAATACAACGGCATGATCCTTAAGTCCACAGCAATAATTTATGAACCATGTTCAACAGCTCAAAATTTTTAAGCTAGTTCAGACCTTCTTCCCATCAGAGTAGCTCATCTCCCTTGAAAAAAACTGTTTGATGTGATCATTTTACTTGAATAACACACATGCCTGAGAAACTGTGTATGCTTCTTTCAAATTAAGTGCTTTGAGCACTTTACTGGCTCCCAAATGTGCAGTATGGTCAGCAAACCCGATCCCAGATTAAATATTTAAATTCAGCTTTATTTTGGTCATTAATCATTTCTGAAAGCTACTGCATTTTATGCTGAATTCCTTCATGTCCAATGCTTCAACTGGCTGTATTCAGAGTTCAGATCCACCTCCTTTGTAAAGCCACAAACTACAGACAGTTCCAGAAAACTGGTGAAAGAGATTCAAATATAGACTTACTCACTCAATTCCCACATACACCTTCCTGGCCTCCATGCTTTTAATTAACATTTTAAGACAGATGTACAACTGAGTATTTCATAATACTCGTTCCAAAAAGTCACTATCAAGCCCTGTTAAAACTTTCTCTCAGTTAGTGATGCGGGTGGGGTGGGGTGGAGGGGGCTCCTCAGCTCCCCAGCCATGACCCTAACTTTCATTCTAGGCAGACCTAACTTGGAAGGGGGTCTGCCCTGGGGGATGTCATTGCATAGGAGAGTTTGCAGCACTGCTGCTCCTCCTAATCTGCACATTTAGAACACAGGACAAGTCCCTCGTGGACCTCAAAGGCACCACATGCAAGTTGTGTGGTTCCAACAGACAGTGGAGAAAGCAGACTGTGTTCCTCGCTAAGGCGAGAGGAGAGGCGTAGTCTTTCTCCCAAGCCTTATTCATCTACTGCATAAAGGCGAAAGGGGTGTACAGGCAGTACTGTCCCAAATTTCCACAATGGATGAAGAAGGCCAGAAAGACAGTATTGTGGACTTTACTAGGGATTAGTAACATTATCACTCATCTTTGGTATATTGGATTGCGATTTACATGAGAACTGTGACACCACTGAAGCTTTGTTACAGTGTGCACAGATAACAGATAACCTGAAATTAGGGACTGGATGAGACAAGCTAGACAACACCTAGGCAACAGGCACTGGAAACAGCGTTAGCTGGATCAGCAGCAACAGGGAGGTCAGTAATAACTGGACTCTAGAAACATACAGCTCCCAGGCACATCCAGCAGTAAAGCTGTTCGAGAGCGTACAGTTGCCAAATGCCAGGATCAGCCAGAAAGAAGAACACAAAAGAGGGTCACAGAAAAAGGATATTTCAAAACACTGACAAAAGCCATACATTGAGTTACAAAATACTCAAAAATTGCTATTTGTTCATCCACTTATTTTTTAAAGCACAAGTAAAATGGAAGAATCTAATGTTTCTTTAACATCTCCCTGGCTAAGAAATACTTAGAAAGCCTGAGAGAGACCTCATGCAATTATTTCTGAGCTCCTACTGTACTCAGCCCCCTTCTATTGCTTGCTGGTAACTCTTAAGAGTAACCTCTTAGACTGATTAGATGCTCACTCAGCAACCATAACACCCCTTAAAATAAAAGGATTGGTTCCCTTCCTCCCTTCCACTTGCACAGCCTCTTAAACAATAGCTGCTCTCCCAGAACACATGGCTTGCTCTTCCACACTTTTTTTTTCTGCCACCTTTTGCAGTGAACATGCTTTCACAAGACATCTCAATCTTTCCCTCCCTTGCCATCCCAGCACTCCAGTCTTCACGAGTATCTCTAACCACAGACACTAGCTGAACTTTTGCCACAGAACTGGTTGCTCTTTCAGTACCTTTAGGTAGAAAAAATGTACATGGAAGGTACTGACCAGGGAAGCTATTTCTACTAATTACACAACTACCCAAATACATCCCAGTCAGTACTTCCAGCTGCATGACGCTGTCATCAAGAAATACGTGATTGATAATTTTATCATACATCTCTCATTATCAACAGACATCTCTTTCAGAAAATTTAAACTGATGTTTACATTACTGAAAGAGGAAATGTTCTGCCTCCATACTTTTATTATCACCTGTAGAAAAAAAGAAATATGTACTCTCCTAAGTCCAGTCACAATTATTTTCATACGGTTATGACACACATTTTGAGTTAAATCCCTGGCCAGGGACACCTTCCACTACACCAGGTTGCTCAAAGCCCCATCCAGCCTGGCCTTGAACACTGCCAAGGATGGAGCATCCACAGCTTCACAGGGCAACCCATTCCAGTTCCCCCCCAGCCTCACAGTAATGAACTTCTTCTCTGTATCTTATCTAAATCTACCCTCTTCCAGTTTAAGGCCATTACCCTTTGTCCTATCACTATGTGCCCTCGTAAAAAGCTTCCCAGCTTTCTTATATGTCCCTTTAGGTACTGGAAGGCTGCTGTAAATTCTCCCTGGAGCCCCCCCATCTCCAGGCTGAACAAGCCCAGCTCTGTCAGCTTTCCTGGCCCTTCTTTCCCTCCAGGACTTTATTGCATGGTACTCTACCAAACAGATCCCTGAAGAGGACAAAGTCTGCTCTCCTGAAGTCCAGGGTAGCAAGCTTGCTGCGTACCCTCCTTGCCGCCTTAAGGTTCTCAAACTGCACCATTCTTGGCCACACGCAGCCACGGCTGCCCCATTGTTTCACATTCCATATGAGACCCTCCTTGTTGGCAAGAACAATGCCCAGCACAGCACCTCTCCTTATTGGCTCCTCTATCACTTGGAGGAGGAAATTATTTTCAATGCATTGTGGGAACCTCCTGGATTGCTTAGACCTTGCTGTGCTGTCCCTCCAACAGATAACAGGGTGGCTGAAGTCCCCCATGAGGAACAGGACTTGTGAACATGAGGCTGCTACCATCTGTCTATAGAAGCCTCCACCCACTCAGTCTTCCTGTCTGACAGCCTGTAGAAGACCCCCAGCATAATGTCCCCTGTCTTCCCTTTAATCCTGACCCATAAGATCTCGGTTGGTTCCTCATCCATCCCCAGACGAAGCTCCATGCACTCCAGCTGGTCACTGAAATAGAAGGTGACTGCCCCTCATCTGCCCTGCCTGTCCTTCCTGAAGAGCCTCTATCCTTCTATTCCAACATTCCAGCCACAGAAGCCATCCCACAATGTCTGTGTGATGCCAGTAAGATCACAGCCCTGTAGGCGTGCGCATGTCTCTAACTCTTATTTATTCCCCATGCTATGCATGTTTGCATACATACACTTGAGTTGGAACCCGGATGAATCTGACTTACTGGCTGGAGTGGCTGGAATTCCTTTATGCTGCTCTTCAGGTGCTCTCCTGCTGACCTGTGATCCCTCCCTAGGCTGAACAGAAGGCTGGAGTAAATGCAACAATATTATGAATAAAACAGAACATTAATCAGGACTCTAGAATAATTCTGTCTTTGAAGTGACTCTGCAGAGCATTATGTACAGAACAGGAGGGGTGGGTTAAAGCCTCTACTTTATGCAATAAGAGGCACATGTATATATGGATTTTTCTACTGCATGTGATCTATTCATTATCTGTCTCAGCCCCAGTTAACAACAATATCCATAACTGAAGTTTTTACTGTTTTTTACTCAAAATACTATTTCATAGAAGCAAAACACCCTACCAGGGTATACCAATTCACTGGAATCTAACATACTTTGTAAAGTGTAGGAAAAAAGATGCTAAAGTCTTACAAAAATTCACACGCAGCTAAACTCCAGAAGCCAGAGGACATGAACACAAGCACATGCCTTCCCTCTACAAGATGCATGAACAAGACTTCCATTTTCTGTTCTAAACTACTCACCTTGAGTCACTTAAAAGTTCTTTCTAAAGCAGCAGTTCCTTAAATGTGTAGGAGTTCCATGAAAGAACTATTCTCACAATCTGTACTCTCAGAGAGACCTATCTATGTCTTCCAACAGGTTCACACAAAGCTGGCATAATAAAACCAAGTTACAGAAATCTCTACCAAAGTCCCTTTTTCCTAACTTTTAAACACAAGCAACTTCATTATAGATTTCCACCACACGCCGGTGTGCTCACACTGCTTGTTAGAGGATCACTCTACTGTTCTCTGGCTGCAACTGACATAAAAAATCTGCTCTGGTTACCCAGAGTCAGTCCCAGGGGCTTCCACTTAGCGAAGGAAACTTCTTAGAGGTTAAGGGAAAGGTAGTAATGAATTACAGATACAGAATCGGATGGGTGAAAACATGCAGTTCACATTCTAATACATAGTTCAAATTTATTTTCCACTTACAGAGAAACACAACTAGTTCACTTTCACTGCTTTGTGGAAAGTTTATAGTTCGCTAAGAGTGAGCAAGTTCAGCTTTCTTGCACATCAAAGAATTCTGTGACCAACAAAAGGTACCTGGGAAAATACTGGCGAGTCACAAGAGCTTAAATTAAAAGAAAGACCATCTTATGACAACCTGAGCTACTAAACCAATTGTTTTCATGTGACTTTCCCCCTTCTCCTTTAAAACATGCTGTACTTAAGTTTTCTTAATTGGGGGCAGGGGGTTCTTAATTCTTGCTTGCTAACTTACTTTTGATCCAATAACAAGTAAGTTGGGTGGAAACATTCTAAAAGTGTTCCTTGCAAAACAGATTAAAAAGTATACAGGAATTCCCTCATAACATAAAATTCAGAGTGTCAAACAGAATAGGAGGGGAAAAAAATCTAGCAGACAGTTACTAAATATGCTTGCCTTGCTAAAAAAAAAAAAAAAAAAAAATCAACACTTTAACAATGTAGCAAAAGTTATATTATATCCAAATTTAAAGCATCTGTTCGGAGAAACAAATCTGAACCACAATTTAGAACAGTGCTTTTGACAGAATTTGCACTGATCTGTCAATTATGCTAAATTTAGTAGTTTAAAACTTACATACAAAAATCAATACTACATATTTCAATGCAACTGTAAACCTTTGTGTAATAAAGCATTAGTAAAATAACAACTGTAGCAAAAAAATCAAGTGTAGGAAAAAAATGCAGTCAGAACAACACAATTCTTTAGAGTATGGTATCATATAGCCTGCTATAAACCACTATTTCTATTGAGGGGACAAAGACAGGAACTCAGATCTACAACCAACTTCCATGGCATCAAATGCATTGGTACCCAGTGTTTTCTTACAACCATGTAAACTAAGTAGGCTGAATCTTGCTGACCAACTGACACCTCAGTAGTAACAAGTACTGCAAAATGTTACAGCTAGCAATTCTGAACTGCATACAAGCCAAAAAAATTCCAGGTTGTTCTCAAACCACACTCTCAATTAATGCCCAGCTAGATAGCTCAGCTGTTCCAATGTTTAACATAATCATTAACTATTTGGGATAACATAAATGGAACACTGAAACTAGAAAATGCAGCGACATCTAGGAAAGCAAAACCGCACTGTTTACACAATTCAAAGAGTACTCCTGAATTTTTAAAAAATCGTAAGGAAATTACTGAATTATACTTAGCAAGTATGAAAATCATGCCTACAGCTTGGGGAACTGAGGCTTATGGCAAAAGATAAATGATTTGTGGAAGAATGTCCTTAACATACCAAAGATACGAAGTTTAAAAATTTGAGATCTGTTAATGAACCACAAGACTAATCGTAAGTGCAAGTTTTAGCCCCGACAAATACAAATCAATATATTTAGCGCTTAGCTGAAAACAATACCCATACAGTTTACATCTGTTTGATACTAAAATAGGACACACTAAAGCAAAGAAGTCAAACAGACCTGCAGGGCCCTTCCAGCACTGACCCAGCAGAGCTCTTTCTCTCCTAGCAATGACAGAAACAGCCAAAAAAGCCATACTAATTATATTCTTTGCTCTGATGACAGGAATGAAGTCAGATGGCTTCTGTCCTGATTCTGGTTACAAGTACCTCTTCACTCTTCCTCTGGCCAACAACTTCCTCATTTAGTGCACAATAACAATCATGTCAACTACCTTAGACTAAACTCTTTTTGCTACGAGGTTGTTGAGGATGTGGGTTGTTTTTTTTCTTCTCCCCTCAAATGAACACTGCTTTAAATATTGTCCATGTGACTTCACTTTGACTACAGACCTAACTATGGCTCTGAACAGCCAGTTGAGTGTGCATGCACTTGCACAACTTGACATATGATCAACTTGTTCGACAATACAAATTCCTATGGCATTAAAATTAGGGCATTTTAACTTCTAGCACTACATAATAGCACCTTCTAATAAATTAAATGCAGCAGTTTTGCCAATAAAACGATTTGTGGCTTAGCAAGATATATATCTATTCAGTATATCACAAAAGTATCACTGAAGAGTGACATTCAAGAGTTTAAAGTACAACAATTTATTAAGCCGAGCCATTCCTTTAGGACAGCCTGTTCTGGCTTTATAGTTCAACTTCTTTAGAAAATCAAATAAACTGGCTGACAGACTATTTGCTTACATGATTCAGGCTATTCTTTCAAACAAGGTGAATGATCCTGAAGAATTATTTATTCTTCCTCATACCATCATTAGCAAAGTGACATGTAAGTAAAATTCAGGTTCTGATCAGTGAACTTTCATAACAATTTTACTTGCCTTATCTTAAAATCAAATGAACAAAGATTTATATATACACATACATATATATAGTCTCATGGTAATCTCAAGCAACATTTGTACCACAGAAACCCGGGATGGTTCTAACCCAAAGCTAAGTGTTTTAAAGCTTACATTATGTCTGTCTTTAATGACAGAGAATAACATCAACAGCATTGCAGTCTCAGTAGTTACAAAGAACATTGTTTCATCTACAATTTTGGGGAATATTAATTTTCTGACCTCTGCTAATGTTTCTCAGTAATTAGTGCTTCAAGTACTCACTAAAGCCAAAGCCACCCTGGAGATCAAGACTGATCTCTATCTGCTTCCATTTCCACCTTTGAACTGTTTCAGTCTTGCTGCCCTACACCTGGTAAAGCAAGAAGCAGGGAAGTTTACCTACTGTGCTACTGCAGTGACTACTACCAACTCTACAGAACACTATAAAAGTTTCCTATACTCTTCCATTCAAGCGGGATGGAAATTCAAATTAATATATCAGGGTGACAGGTATAGATAAGACTATCAAAAATGAGACTTCTCAGAAATCCAAAGAAGCCAAATACCCATGCTTATGGGTATCCATGCTTATGGATTCCATTCCACGGGCAGGCAAGTCCTAGCTTTGCACTGTGCCATCTCAGACACTTCTCATAACTCGATCTCTGCTCTGGAACACCAATCCCTCTTCAACTGGTCCTGATAATGCTTCATCACAGTACCAGTAACATATAAACCACCATCCTGCCAAGGGTTAAATAAAAATCAAACAAAATGTAACATTAGGAATTCAGTTCTCTAATCTAAGCTCATGTTTTAACAAGAAAATAAATAAAATCACCATCCATGGAAATATTTAAAAGACCTGTAGATGTAGCATTTAGGGACCTGGTTTAGTGGTGGACTTGGCAAATGTTAGGTTAATGGTTGGACTTGACGACCTTGAGGGTCTTTTCCAACCTGAGTAACTCCAATTCTAAGATTCATTTGATTTCCAGTTGATCAATCATCAAACTTTGGTTCGAAAAACACTGCTTTGAAGAACAGGACCAATTTCTCAAAAGGCATTTCCCCCCTCCCCCCTCCCCCAAAAAAATGCTTTGCGCCACATACGGTTGTTCTGAAATCACAGAACTGTCAGGACCTTTGAGATATACATAAATGTCTGAATATTTGTCTCAGTGAAAGCTATGCCAGGATTATATAGACATATACAATCAATTATTTCTTGGATATGAAACTCCCTAGACAACGGTAAGGCCAGACATATTAAAAGCCAATACCATTGCCCAATACGCTACCGAGCTATAATTCTCTTAGGCGGTGCTATTCCAATATTTCACTCATCAGTATTCCTCCTTCTCAAATTTTTATAATTATAGTCATCATCAGAAGGAAGGTTTGAAGAATTCACTAAGTACAGGGAAAGAGAGAAACATTCTCTTGAGAGCTCAATGCCCACATATCAGCCTTGGTGAATTTAGTATTTCAATTAGTGGAAAATTCTAGACATTTTAGCTGTGCAACTGCATAATGGAAAGCAACCAGTGATGCACCACTGTTTTTCCAAGTATGCATTTACCTTGAGTACTAACTACTGTATTCACAGCCTTAACCCACAATATCATAATGATATCTACAAGGCTCCGCTCAGGATCAACATCACAGACCAGAGCTCTGCTGTCAGCGCTGCCTTGATCAAATTCATGCTCATATTAAATTAGTTTATTTTGGAAGAGCTAAAAGCAGTTGTACAGGGAGGTAAAATGCTTTAATAGAATGTAGTTCCCACTTCCTTCTCCCAAAAGAAACAAACAAACCAAAATGACAGCTAGAGATAGGGCTACCCTACACAGCCAATGCTTGCTTTCGTTTCTAGCCTGGGGAGGAGAAAGTTCCCTTTCTTCGAGCAGTGCAACTGGTCAGGACTTCACACATTTGCAACTAAAAGTGTTAGGAGAAACTAATCTCTCATGAGGATGAGGTGGCACACTGATCAGAATCAGAAGCAGCTTCTCCTTTCCAGCAGCGGTGATAACGGATGGTGATGTGTTTCTCAGCAAGGCAAAAGAAACTTATGGAGCCTTCATTCTTGGTTGAACTTTAGAAAGCCTTGATTAAAAGTCTATGAAAAATGTTATTCAGCAAGAATTTTACTTAATTGTTTTATTCTCTAACTAAAGATTGTGCTGCGGTTTTAATTTTGATAGCAGAAATGCTGACAATACAGTTTAAGTTACAGTATCATGATCCGAATCCAGCTACTGATGAGGCTGATGAGGTACATCACAATTATCATTTTGACTTTTTACTTCAATTCTGTGATGAGTATAATAAAACAAATACATGGAGTTTGTTAAAAACCTTTGCACAGAAATAAAATTTCTCAAGTACATTAAGTATGCAGACATGAGGACGGCTTAATCTATCCAGACTTGAGATTTTCTCTACCACTTCTTGCACTAGCCAACTCCTTTCCAGTTGTGTTTTCAACTTAGCTTTTAACATACCAAACTTTTAACAGTCTATATAGATATTTAAACTCTCTTCCTTGACTTTGTGTGCGTTTAAAAGATTGGTCAGTACCTCACTCTGCTCATGCAAGTAATTTTGAAGTTTTTTAATTCAAAAATTAAACTACACCAGCATAGCTATCCAGTTACAGATACTGGCGCAACTGTAGCTCTGTTTGAGGAAGCCTACCTTACTTCTACTCATGTAAATATGAAATGGGAAACGTTCTTACCAATTTACGTGGTACATTTAGTTACGAGTTTGCACTGATCTTTGCAGCACAGGCATGTGCTGGACAAAGCCCTTTGCATGGACAAAGCTGAAATATCTTGATGTTCCAGACTCAAGTTTGTTTTCCAAAACAGTAGAAGACATTCCAATTTCATATGTTCAATAATGTGTTTAAAGGCAACTATTTCAGAAACTGCTAAACCAGGGCACTGTTGCTGTCCTTCTCAGAGCAAAGCATACGCCCAGCTCTGTGCCAAAGGCTGCTTCTGGCATCCAGGGCCCATGGACACAACCTACACTCACAGGTTCATAAACCAAACACGACTCTGAGAAAACATGCAAGGACTCTCATTGTCTGTGTTTTGGTCTATCGTGTATACATACTTATGTAGTGTAAAACCAATGTATGCACATTCCCTAACACATTTGCGCAAACATTTTTCCTTAGCAGTTCAGTTTAAAGGTGGGTTTATAAACATAAATGAAATGCCATTCAGGTCTGAACCAAAAGCAGGCTGAACAGAAGCAAAGGTCCCTGGAAGGGCTCCAAGGCCTGTGCTGATGTGTCACAAACTCATCGCACAGCGCCAGCCCGGTGCCCCCTGCGGGGCGCGCCCTGCCCCCAGACACCAGGCCGGACGTGGAACATCTCCCAGGCATCCCCATTATCCACAGCCTGCGATTATTCGTGACTCAGAGGATTTGGGGCTGGTTTGTTTGCGCGGCCCCACGCCAAGTCCGGAGTTCCCGGCAACGTACATCTGCGAGAGAGACAGCCGAGGGCTGCTGGGCCAAATCCCAGCCCCAGTTTTAAGGACTTCCCTGAGAAGATTTCCGCCCACCCCCACACATATTAAACAAAAACCAAACCCGGAGCGAGACGTGGAGCAGCCGAGCTCGGAGCGGCGGCCGGGCAAGGGGGAGGACGGGGACACTCGCAGGGCTGCCACGGGGAAGGCTGCAGTCCCGGGAAGCGCCGGGGACCGGGGCGAGCAGAGGGACCCCACGGCCGGCCAGGACCGCCGCGCCGCCGGAGACCGGCCGGGAGAAAGGCCGCTTTGTTCGCCCTCCCCCGCGGCAGGCGGCCGCCTCCTGGCCCGGGAGACGGAGGCGGACGAGTGGCGTCACCCCCCCGGTACCTACCGCAGCAGGAGACGACGAGGAGCAGGAGCTGCGCTGACCTCCAAGCCGGGGAGCCTTCTGCGCTCCCCCAAGGGGCCATAACACCAGGCCGCAGGGAGGCGACGAGGAGCAGGACCTGCCACCGCCGCGGCCCCGACCCGGAGCCGGAGCTGCCGCCACAAGAGAGGTCGGCCGCGCCTCGTCCCCTCGCCTACCGGAGCTGCCGCGTCGGGGAGCGCTAGCGGCCCGCACACCCGCGCCTCATCCGTCCGCCCGCTCGCGGAGCCATGAGCGGCGGCCGCCGCCACCTCCGTCGGCCTCGGCCTCCTTCCCCTCGCGCCGCGCCGCTTCCTCCTCCCCGGCTGGGCTCTGCCGCGGCTGCGCACTGGCGGCCCGAGCGCATGGAGCCGCTCCCGGCAGCCGCGGGCCGGGCGGGCGAGCGGGGCGGAGCAGCGGCCCCCAGACGGCAGGGGAGGGCCCGGGCAGCCCCACTGCTGCCTCTCTCCTCGCCTTCCTCCGTCGCCGCCGCCGCCAGGTTTCGGCACGCCCTTTACAGCGCTCTGCCCGCCCCGTAACGGGAGCAGCTGCTGCCGTTTCCACGTCAGCGGAGGCCGCGTTCGTGTCCGTGTCCGTGGGGGCCGGAATCTCCCCACGGGCCGCGCCGCCGTGTCGCTGACCCGAGGAGAAGGGTTCGGACGGGGGAAGGAGAGTGTATCCTCCCGTCACTCCGGCGGCAGGGCAGCCTGGATTCCCGGCTTACACTCACAGTAAGCAGACGGGTGTTTGGGTGCCCTGGCGCTCTGCACTGGAAAAAACTGTGCGTGACATCAAACCCCATCTGTAGAGCACAAAGACCCCCGGCAGCTGGCGGCCGCTGTGTTTCTGACCTCTGAGTCTGCATTTCACCAGCGAGGACGAAAAACTACCGTGGGAGCAAACTGCTGTAGATGCGTAGCATCCAAAATTACGGACCCCAGGGAGATTCCTTGTGGCGCTTTGCGTGCAGTTACGGTTGCCTGTCTTTCACCCTTTAATGACACAGTTTTCCTGTTGCACAGTTACTATTGCTCTCAGCTGTTTAATCAAGTGTCAAAAGCAAGGGGGATTCACAGTGCTACTTTCATATTTCTCTTGAATTTTGCAGTGCCTGCTGCAGGCTGGGAGAAGCGTTTACTGCCTCTGTTCTAGTAGATCAACTGATCTGCTTGGAAAAAACAAAATATTACCATTCATGAGAAAAACAAAAGCTAACTTACCTTGGTAAGGCTCTGTAGGTACACATGAGAACAGATGTGATGGAGCAGACCAGAGTTCTTGCTCCACGAATGGTGACTGCTAGGGGGAGTGCTCTATACTATTTGTCCTCATTCCTCTCTTTTCTCATAGAATCATTTAAGTTGGAGAAGATCCTTAAGATCATCCAATCCAACTGTAAACCTAACACTGCCAGGTCCACCACTAAACCATGTCCCTAAGCACCACATCTACACGTCTGAAGTTTTTCCTAATACCCAATCTAAACCTCCCCTAGTGCAACTTGAGGCCATTACCTTTCATTTATTATTCTCTGATTTCTCCCAAGTTTATTTCCCAATCCCTATCTATTTGGGAAGGAGGAGAAGTGTATTGGGGAATGTCTCTTTTGGGAGGGAGGAGAGGTTTATTTAAGGGTGAGCATCTGGATGAAGATGCAACACTAATAATAGTTGCCAAAGAAGGAAGGTAAACAAGCATGAATGCTCCCCAACTGTCTGAGAAGTTGTGGCCCAGGAACACCCTGTACTCGAGATCGTATCATTGAGTTTAATAATCCTGAATGGAATAGTCTTCAGTAAATTTGTCCACTGACAGTTTAAGCCTCTGAGGGATGTGACCACCTCTCAGAAGCCACGAGTAAGCATACAAAATTAACACTTTAAGGAAGAAAAAACCACAACCTTCATTTGTAGGATTATACAA
Organism: Strigops habroptila; assembly: GCF_004027225.2. Lineage (NCBI taxonomy): Eukaryota > Metazoa > Chordata > Aves > Psittaciformes > Psittacidae > Strigops > Strigops habroptila. The sequence continues at coordinate 19,745,645 of NC_044277.2, read as the reverse complement.
ATAACGAAAGCATTCACAACATTGTAGGCAACAGGTTTTTGGTTTCTTTCTACTTGCAAGCCGAACCAGCTTCTTCAGTGAAACCTCAGATGCCCTATTTTCTACCCAGTGTATCACATCCCTCTTTCTGTTTTTAATTATTAACAACAGGCTCTGGAAAGGTGCTCGGGAAGCCTGGTCTGTAGCTACTGGGAGAGGCGTTACTGCTTTGATAAACAGGCACCGCAGAGAGCCTATGAAGACATAGGGACTTCTAACCCTCCCACAGTAATTACAGCTGTACATGCTGGGTGCAAGTCCTTGCTGGAACCTGTTAAACTCTTTGCCATAGAGCTAGGTCAACATTAAACAAATCAGCACATGATCCATAGCCTTCATCCACTCCTCCCAAAGTTATTTTTGTCTGTCTAGGTCAACCCAGTTTCTACCACCCGTTGTATGTTATTGAGAGAAGTGACACAATTCTCTTCCCATAGATTTTAGTTACATAACGAAGAAGACAACAGTAATTATCTTTTTAGATTAAATGCTATTCCAAAACCCCCAAATATCTCCTTTAGCAAAACTGCTTTCAATCACTTGCACAAACAAGTGGCTATTCTTTAACATGTACCCAGGTTGATTGTTAGTGACAGCAGACAGCAAAGCATCAAGCCCTGGCATCGTGGGCTTAATTTCAACTTTCATCATTCTCAAAGATGCAAAGCCAAGGATGATATGCAAAAGAGTCCTGCCTCAGCACTAAATGAGCTTGGCAAGGAAAAGGTGAGATACTGAAGTAATGATCTAGAGAAAAAAACCCTGCAGGAGCCGTTTGCCTGCATGTTGAGCTGATCTGGATCTTGTAAGTCCAGGAAAGAGAACGGGTTAGTAGTCCAGATAAGACACTCAAGATATCAAACACATCTTCCCAAGTTCACACAATCTAAGAACTTTAAAGTATTTCAAAATACTTCTTTCCTAGCAAAGTTATCTGAGTAAAAAGTCTTACTCCTTTTTTTTTTTTTTTTTTTCCTTCTGTTGGCTTCTGCTGGCTTCTGCTGAGAGCTGTCTGTCTTAATCTCTTTAATGTTTGGGGAGAAGAATATAATTTTTCCTATGCCTGAGAAGTATGTAGTAAATCATAGACATAACTTTATATACGTGAAATTCTAATAATGACTGCATTTTTTTTCTTTAATCTTATCTGCTGTTTTTTCTTTAGTCTTATCTGCAGATGACTAACAAAAGTTTATCAATAGTGAATGTTTTAAAGCTGGAACAGAAGTTGACACTGCCTTTCTCTTGTATTTGAAGACAGGTGAAGATAAAACATTCTGAAAGTGCACACATGGTTCACCTTGAACCAAACCAAATTGTTCTAACAGGCAGCCATTCTTCTGTCTGAAGCTCAAGGTTGGCACATGAAGCTACTGAAGCAGCTTCAGCAAGAATTACCTGACACTATCAGCCCATCATTCTCCCGCACCCCCCCTCCTCTCCCCCCCCCAGTTTTACTTCCAAGATTGTTTTCTTTTTAAGAACTGTTTTTTTACAGGCACTTCAGCTTCACTTCAGTGCCTGCTACATGTGCTTCCTTCTTGCCGTCCTTGCTCTTCTTTTATTTCTCTTCATACCCCTTCCTCATCAGTTCTCTCTTTCGCCACTTCAGACTATACTGTTAGCAAATGCCACCCACAGATTTAACAGCAGTTTTATGACCCATTGTAAAAGTTCTTTCCAGTTCATTCTCTTTTCTCTGTTCCTGCTCTGACTGTAAAATTGTAGGAGACAGTCTTAGAGTGTCTCTCTAGCACCAAGTCCTGGTCGTGACCTCTCAGCTCCGTTTTAATACACAGTAAGAATGGGGACAATTTATGATGTTGACTAGATCTCAGCTAAATGGAGTAACAGTAGTTTTCCTTTGCCAATCTCATTATTTTCTGTCCTGTAACCTCCCTTCATGTGAGGTCATAAGAAATGTTGCTATATTCACTACCAGTGTTTAATTTTTGGTGAGACCTCTATCACAGCTGAATTTACTTCACCTGTTTTTTGCCGAAGAAATCAAGTACTTTATCATAAGAAGGACATGGATGGAATTCTAAAGATTCTTATTTTGTGATGCTAGTTTTCAAAATCAATTCTCTATAAACTTAAAGCCTAAAAAAGTAGGCAGCCAAGGAAGCAGATTTCTCTCAGAGATTTGCATTTGTTTTGCAGCACAGCATATGAAGACTGGGACAAAAATAGTTTGTTCCATCTATTTGGTGATTTATTTATTTTTTAACAAATCGTTGTTTGCACAGCAGTTTTCTAAAGGTTACTAATAAACTAGATTTTTTTTCTAAAAGTTAATTTTAATATTACACCAAAGCTACCTCAAATCTAGAGTACCCTATCTAACTTAACTGCAAAATGAAGAAAGACAGTAGAAGATGGTGCCAGAAATGTCTGGATCAAGGCCATTGTGTTAAAAATATATAGCGTACATCAGAATCTGCTTGCATTGTGCTGGTGTACATTTTGGTATTGCTGTTGCACACTAAGGAAATATATCAAATGTGTTTAGTGATCATTTATTTCCCTGATATTTATTAGTAGTATCGTTGTGTGGTCTAGAGGCCAATTGAGTAAGGTCACATTGTGCTGGGGATTACACAGACATAGGATGTGCTGTACATTGTGCAGTGGAAAACAGTCCAAATATAGCTTGGTTAACTGCAAATGATGTCTGGAGCCATTCACAATATAGCTGCATCCATGTATCTTGCACCCAAACTAATTTTGTAGGGCATGTTAAGTTTAAGCACCGTGCTCCACTGTCTGCTTCTGGGATTCACATTTTTTTCTTCAGACCACTGCAGACCACTTAGAGTCAGTCCCTGCTCTTTTTACATGCTTTATTTTTTTCCATGCTGAGAACCTCTTTGTAGAGGTCCTCAGTTTGTAAGCTGTAAAAAAGAAAAAAGTTTATAAGCTCTTTGCCTAGAATCTAAACAGAGTAACTGGGTTTCCTGCAGGAGAAAAGGGATATGTGTACAAGCAAGTTTCAAGAACTGCCTACAAAATTTGTTACCTCAGTTAAAAGTAATTCATGTGCCTGATGTAATAGTAGTTGTTTTTTCCTGTTAGTCTTCTGAATCTGGACTATCTCTCTTATATGTATCAGATATTATGCTTTAAATATTATTACAAATGTTTTAGGTTCAACTGATTGTTCAGATTAAATCATGAGTTATAATCACAGGCTCTGTAGTTTCCCTGACAATAATAGCAGTTCTGTCATATGCTGCATGAATTGCTATTAACAAATTTTGTAGTTTTAGACATTTCTGGAAATGTTGCCCAAGCTTGTTCATTTGTTAAAGTACATTGCTGCTGCTGCAAGGACAATCAACAGAAGTAGCTTCAATTTGGAGTAAGGCATGTGACAAAGTGTGATATAATTCAGCCTGCAATTGCACTGTGTAACATAATGATGAGTACATACAGCATGTACTTTAACACCACTGGTGTTAAAACTGCTTTTGTTCTTTCCTTACTGTTAACTAAAGCAACTTCACTCTTAACTGTGGTGATGTGGACCTGGATGGCAGGCAGAAATCAAGAAGTGTGGTGATACCTTCATTTTTCTGCTTGCGTCCTTAATAACAGCCCCAGAAGTGGCTTAAGAACCACTATATTAGCATTATTTTACTACAGGATTTCCAGTGCACTAGATAAGCATCAGCGGTTATCTAACATGGTTGAATAGCATCAGAAGATAGGAGAGAATCTGAGACCATAGTCATACCACATCTCAGAAGAAAATCTGGTGTTTCACTCCAGTCGTTAGTGATCTCTTAGCCATTCTCTTACCTTTGGATTTAGCTTCTCAGGACTAAGGAACAGGATCTGCTCATTGATAATCTGGAAGAAACTTCTATCTCTGAAATCTCTGTGTGATTTTTACACATGTATACATATTACTGTATAAAACATAATAAACCAACAAGAAAAGTCTGAGTTTAAAGGCTAGGCAAAACAATGAATTTATAGGCAAAGATATTTGTGTAAAACTTTCAAATAATATTTAGTAATTATCCAGTCAGAGAAAGAGCACAACTGTTCAGCTGATTCGTGGATAGAATGAAGAACTAAACTGTTAATACTATTTAAATTTTAGAGCAGACAAACCCAAACACCAAGAGGAAAAGAAAGATAAAAACCCTCAATATGTCAAAGGAAATAAAAAGCCAAGACAAAAAAAAAAAAAAAAAAAAAAAAAGACTTCATGATTGCAAAGAAAACAGAAAACATGAGCAGTTTTCAAAACCTAAGAGGGTAATTAGCTAGTGTGGAAGGAGCTATTAAAAAGCCTACATTTTTTTGTGGAATTTTTCATTTTTTAAATTCAATGTATTTTTTCTTACAGACATTTTTGAAGCAGTTATCTTTTAAAGTTCCATACTGACACTGGTAATATTCTTGATTTCTGACTAGGTTAAGTTAGAACCTCCTTCATCTGGCCTGCACATGCACATCGTGTGCCCACCAGTCATTAAGGCAGAAAGAACATAAAGTCTGATGTAGTGAACTACTTCTAGATTAAGCCCAATTTTTAAAGAAGCAGAATGAACTCTAGTTTTATAGTGGTAATCATGTTCTGCATGTTGACAAGGCTGGAAGAAAATGCAACCAATATGGTGTGTTAATATTTTGCCCAGTCAGATTTTTTCATCTTATTGAGCGCAGCTAATCTTTAGCCACAGTTCCAGATCATCTGTTTGTACTGTGCACCTATAACCTCCAAGTGGAGGACTTTTATTGAAGGGCAGGATCTCAGCCGGAGTAGTTTTGCCGTCCTTTAGTGCATTCAGGAATTTAAGCCAGTCTCTTTCCCTAATACATGCTAAAAACAATGCCTACAATTCTTCAGGACCAAGACTAAAGTACTTAGTTTTTCTTACAGAACAAGCAGTTTGATTTTGCTGTTTTAAAATTCTTAACAGGTTTTGTTTGCCTTAGTACCTGTACCTGCCTAGTACCATTTCATAGTACCATTCAATGGTACCTAGTACCATAGTACCATTTCAATGGTACATGCCTAGAACCATTTCATAGATGTGAGTTGCAATTTGGAGAAAGCCTTGCGGTATAAACTTGTAGAGGTGGGTACTCTGTTGGATAGCTGCTAGCTTCAAAGGAGGAACCCCTACAGGAGCTAAATGTTCAAAGAGGGATTACATTAGTTCAGAGTTACTCTTTCTTTCCATTGTTTCATCCAGTATACATTATCCTTTTATGTCATAATTTGGCTCTTAATACCTGATTGAACTGGATTTGGCAAGAGGAACTCCAGTCTTAAACCCAAAGGTAATGATATCTCTTAGGTGAAGGTTCATGAGAACTGTGAGTCAGATCATGTAACTAACTGTAGTAAGACCTTCACATGACCCACAGGTTAGCCATGGCTAGAGGAGAGGGCTTCTAAGAGCTTGTCTCAGGCTGCTAAATACAGACACAGTAACTGACAGCTACTGGCTTGAGGAAAATTGTTCCAAGGGCTGCTACACTTTTCCTCCTAAGCTTCTGAACAAGACAGTTATTTTGTCAAAATGATAGTAGGCACACACAAACATGTGTGTGTATATATATGTGTGTGTATATATTTTATGTTAATATACATTGTAATACCTTCCACTCTTATTTAGGTACCTTGATCTTAATAATACCTATTCCAAACAGCCATTCTAGGTCTTGCCTTCTCTTGCTCCAAATCACATGGTTATTAAAAAATTGTAAGACTCTCAATAAGACTTTGCATATGACTTGACTCATAAAACTCGGCAATACAATCATATGCTCACCCATTCAAGCCAAGTCAAAAAACATGTGGTACTACATTAAGAGTGCCAGGGATTTGCAAAGCTCTGGAGGTCCCCAAGATGAATGTGAACTTTTTAGTTTTGAAGTGTGCGTAAAATAAACATGTAAATCAGAACTCAAAGCAGTTAATGTATTCTTTTAGTTTATTTCATAGACCATTCTAGTCTACTCTGACAAAACTGCCTTTACCTGAAGCTTAATGTACAAATTAACTTTCATTTGTAAAAGCAAACCTATATTAAACTGCACAGAAGACAGAGTAAGTGCATTTCAAGACTTCATGCATATTCCTGAAGATATACATATTCAAGATGTATATTCAAGAGCAATGTTCAGCAATATAAATTAAAATAAAATGTCTTCAGTTTAATCATTCAATATTTTAATTGGACCTTGTGGTAGAGTGATATCCTGTAGTAAAGAAAGATGTCCTACTTTTTTTTTTTTTTTTAGCATTTCTCCATTTTTTAATTAAAATACAAGAAAATATGAAAGGAAGATTAAGATTATGACATTCACATTCTGTCACCTATTCTTCAGGGAACATACCAACAGTACATTTTACATCTAGTCATTAGAGCTACAGGAGTAAATTAAGACCTGGGTGTCTAAATTCAATTTGCATTTTTCAGTGCATCTGCTGTGAGTGAAGCTGGGAGATCCACAGCAGAAGAGACTGCTACGTATTCCCTGTTCCTCAGTAGCCACAGAGATCGGTGGGTTACAATTAGCATGATCATTTGAAGAATCATTCCAATATACTAAAAAATACATTTAGGACTAGACTTTGTTGTTTTACATTTTAGTTTTCCACTGTGCCAGACAGTTTTGCACTTTATTTTTCCCTTTCAAGCTTTAGTCCTAGTATATTATGCTGCTTATGTATTGAAATGATGTTTTCAATATATTCTGTCAGGCTTGTAGAAGTCTTTGACGCACTCCAGGTGAGCAGTAGCACAATAACACTGAAATATTTTCATGGCAGTATTCAGAGACTTCAGAACTACAGTCTGTACCATGAACTGCAGGCATTAGCGTTGTTCCTCAAAGTAAACAAAGGTCCACTAATACCAGGTTTTCCTGAAACCACTCTTGGATGAAGCCTCAGATTTTCCATTTGTAAAAAAGTTCCACCATTTGATGAAGTTTCACTTGTCTACAAACAGACAGGTGGTGCTTTTTTTTCCCCACTGGAAAAAAGTGATAACGGTTAACAGACAAAGGCTTTTGTTTGTTTGCTACCAAACAGCTGCTTCTAATCTACCTTGGACTCACACTGGTATTGTGGTATCAAGGAGGATGTAAGCAAACGAACAAGAGGACAATGAGATCCTGAAGGGCAGATTTCCAGCACCAGAAAACCCACTAGTAGTGCATTCAGATGCAATCTGATGCAACAGCAATGTAGTTCACTGCAGTCATTTATTATATTGTCCTTTAGCTCCAAATGTGCAGAATAGTTTTCTATTGAGCCTGCATAATTGCATTGCAGGAGATATCTGGGACTCCTGGAAATTCTGGCAGCTGGGATCATTTTCTTCTGAACTAGCACGTAAAGCTCTTAAAATTCAGAAAGGCATTTTGTTCTTTTTCACGGTGCTCGAATTTTACTTGTTTATTCATGACTGTCCAGGGCAAAAGGGTAAAGACAAAGGCTGTGTCAGTAATAAACACTCCGTCGCTATCTGCAATTCTGTCCCTGGTGACAGGTCTGTGTCACAGAAGCCCAGCTAGCTGACACTGCAGCACCAGTCTCTCATTTTACTCCCTGGTGTGCCTTTTTCCCCCTCCTTGTTCATCACAGATCTAGAGCTGGAAGGATAAAAACTGAGGGGAAGCCAATATTTCCTTACACTTAATCTGTGTGTCCAGAGGCGGTATACACTCTGGCCATGCTGTTAATCTCTAAATCCCCTAAACAGATAAAGCTTTCTAGAGAAGCTGCTGTAGACACTGAGCAGAAGATAAAACTCACTTGGTTGCTTCCTTGGAAGACTTCAACTTCCTAGCCCGAATGTGGACATAAAATGCAGGAACAAATCTGTGTCTTGGTCTGGCAATTTCTTCCTGTAGGAGGAGATAAAACCTGGTGAAAATAGGGACAGAACTATCAAACTTCATTCCAGCAGTCTGGGACATCAAGAAACCTATCAAGACAAACCCCAGTTCAGCTGCTGTTTGCAGTGAATACGCTGGCTTCTCCTGGGCAGACTCGGTACAGACGTGGCACTTGTTGCTTTAAGGATTAAAGTTTCCTGACAAAGGAAAGGTCACTGAAAGCTCCATATATTGCTGCAAATTTTCTGTGGACTCTAAAGCTCTGCTCATTAGTTACTTATTTCTTGCTCTTCCAACCAATAGCACAGAGAAATGGAACGTATCGCATATATTTCAATTTGCTGCCTCCTTGAACTACCCATTAAACAGACCCAGTCTAAAGTCTCACATTCAGTACTGACAATTCTGCATAGGATACTCAAGCCTAGCTGTAAGATCTTCTTAGCTGTGTGACAATTTGTGACATTTAGGCTTTGCCAGAAAAGAAAAAAAAGTAAGGTTAAGAATAATACGAGATTGGAGTGCTGCTGACAGGACTTCCACGGGAGCTATCACAAACTGGCACAAAATCAAAAGATAACTTTTTGACTCTGATACAGTTATCCTCAGTGACCTTGAGAAAAACCAAAGCCCTTCTGAATCTCGATTTCCAACGTAAAGAATGAGGCAATGCCCCTTTGCCCACTGTTTCCATTTAAACTGGGAAGATTTTGATTGTGAATGTCTCATTGCATGAATGCACAGTGCCCATAGCTCAAGGATTCTGATTTCAAGTATGCTACGTGTATAGTAAACTGCATTAAAGGACTGCCTCTGTAAAAGACGAGTACATTCGTTAAATGTATGTCTGGAAATTCAGGAGGCTGTTAGTGTAACTCATTAGTAGAAGGCCTATTGATCTACTTTCTTTTCAAAATACAAGGACAGTGCAAAAGCAGAAGACTCATCCATGAAGTCAGGATTCACAGAGAGTAGACATGCAAATATCCTGCATCAGGATAAGGCCTCTGATTCATTTTACTGCAGCCATTAACTTTCATGTCTTAGGAAGTGCTCCGCGTGTATTGGTGTGCACCAAACACTTGGAAATCTCTTGAGTGAAATTTATAGCTGCTAGTGCAAATTGCTTGCAAATCAGGTTTCATTGGAATTTCAAGATCTTCCCCCGTGCCCCCAGCCCACATAAAGAACATACAGACTTTTTTGGTATACATATATATACATACATAATTTAAAGAAAAAAAGTACGTTAAACTTCAGTGTATTCAAAAGTGAATAAATTTTAGCAATGGAAGTGCATACAGCCTTCATTCTTGTCTTTGTGCTTGTTCATTACATGGCATTCTCCAAATAATAAATGGGTATTTATTCTCCAACTGTTCTTAGGTGACTAGCAGATAATATTCCCAGTGTCAAATGGTTTATTCTTTAAACCTGTTGCTAATCTGTTCAACAGTCTGCACGGAAGCTGTATGTCTAGGGTAGAAGCCCCTTGACTAATAATTTTAATTAAGTAATGAAGATTATGTCATTATATCTGGTGATCTGGCAGGTAAGGGAATACATGAAGAAACAGAATATATAAAGATGAGTCAGTCTAGAAGATATGCATCCCACAGTCCTCAGGGTATTCACTAATAAAATTACTGAATGACTTGTAATTATATTTTGTAAGGTAAGGGAGAGCCAGAATCATATCTAAGGAATTGGAAATAAAAAGATGGATTGATTAATTTTTTGTTATGTACAAAGAAATACTAGTAATTACAATTTGCTAAACATATCTTGAATTATAGTGACCTTAATTAAGGTAATAAATAAGAAAATCTGTATGTATCTACACCAGTAAGGATGAATAATTACAAGTCAAAGGATGCAGATGCAAAGGCATATGAAACCTTAATATTTTAGTTCAGAATTAGATCAGATAGCTATGTAGATACACCTATAAAATCTTTTAGGACATTAGGAGTCATGGAGAGAGCAGAAATTCCATAGTCAGTATCAGCATGAATTTGAGATCCCTCTCCAGTGAGACAGTACAGGATAAACAGCAAAATCCAAACTTGCCTTGTTAAATACAGAGAAAGTCTTCATTATGGGAAAAAGATGTTCCAAATTTGATAGAATTTTCAAGAAAACTTTCCAATTATCTTGAAATAGCATGGGTGGAATTTTGCATGAATTTGAAGTCAACAACAAATTACCCATGAACTCCTGTGGGAGCAGACAATGCTTTGTGTTATTTTGTTCAACATCCGTTTTTACACTGCATTTATTGCTGCAGTCTCTGAGTATTTTGCAGGGGATTATGGAGATGACTACCATCTGTCACACGTGGTCGCTCAGATGTTCCTTGTGGCAGAAGCGAATGTGTGCTGGGTGGTGGGCTTTGCTCTGGAGGTGAAATAGAAAGATCCTGCCAGGTAACTCCAGTGCTTCCTTACCAAAAAACTGCAGTGCATATGGATGCAGGAGGTGAAGTACATCTGGAATGAGGCACATATGCCAGGTGGCTACAACACAGATTTGGCCACTGTAAGGAGCTCTATAATGATGCCAGTGTACAGAGGCTGCCAGGACAAAGGTCTGAGCCCACACCCATACCTCTGCTCACCAGCTTGACTGTACATGTACTTGTATCAAGGTGTGAGCAGTGCTAGCAATGAGCAGCTGCAAGGAGAAGGGAGTTTACAATCACATTTCACTTTTATAGCATTATACTGCCAGTCTTTCATCTGCCAGGTTATCTGAACTATATTTCATCCTCTCCAAAGTAGCTTAACTTGTAAGAATCTTCCTCTGTACATTTTTAATTCAGAAGAGTAGCTTGTACTAGTTATACTAGAGGACATCTGAGTTTTACCACAGGTAGAATGACTACCTACGTTTATTTGGCTTGCTCAGCAGACAGACCTTTAAGAGTAATTACTGACAAATTGAAAAATCAAGTTAACTGTTGCAGAAATACAAAGGGATCACACAGTATCTTCATCAGAAAAATACTGTTTGAAACAAGACATCATCAAAGACTGGTAAATTGAAAAATGTAGAACAGCTGTTAGATAACCCATTTACTATTGGATTTGCTGTCATAATTTTTAAAAAAATAAAAATACAGAAAATTTCAACAATCAGGTCATATAAAATGATGGAAATAAACAAAGAAAATGCCAGTTTCTTAATTTCAGTAGACTTTAAAAGTATCAAAATGAAAAACTCTGAAACTATGTGTCTTCCTAGTAAGTATTCAGTTTGAATGGTGTACTTAGAGATTATATTGCTAGCTCTGCAAAGCACCAAAATAACAGATCAGTCATCTTACATAATTTGAAGAGTACTGATGATAGTTCTGACACAGCATTTCCTCAAATGCTGTTCTTCATTGATCTGAATTCACAGAAAGCAAGTGTGATTTTTTTTCAGTGTAGCAGGGAACATTTTATAAAAGAATTCAAGACTAAACAGTCAACAGAGTTGCATTACAAATGCAAGAGAGTTAAACGCCATCGTATTTTGTTGTTACAATTATGAAAACCTTCAGCTTCTGTGTCATTCACTTCCTGCAAGGAAATAGTAAGTTCAGCACTATGTAAACAACAAGTGTCGTTAGCAGTGGGAAATCAAGGGAAAGTCATACTACGAAAATTTTCAGTTTAAAGGAGCTGGTGAGGTTGTCTCCTCCACTCCATTCATACACCGTATTGCAAAAATCAATGTTTTTCATGCTGGCAGCCACAGTGAAAGCTACTATATTAATAAATATCTACAGTATCAGATATATAACTCAGTCTGTTGACTACTACTAAATATTGATATTTTAATTCTGAAATATAAGTCTGGTTTTCTTTGGCTAGCTCCTCCAATTACAAAAATTTCCATTCATTATAAATACACATGATGGCAACAGTCTTGGAGGTAAAAAACTATCAAAACAACACCACAGCTAGGATTTTAACTTTAACTCTTTAACTTCTGTCTATGAACACTAATAGATTAAATGCTATCAGCTTAAAAATAATAAAACCAAATGTTTATAAGTATAGATCATCAATATTGATACCAAGTAAGACACTTACTTAATTTCTCCTGTTGAAGTTTTCCTATATTCTGATCAGCAGAAGTCTCTTTCCTTCCCTAAGGAAACTTCAGATTCACACTTGCTTTAACCTTTACAGTATTTTGTCTTACGTGATACAACTGTGCTTTTAAAAAATCTGGATCTATAGGTCTTTTCATAAATTTAAATAGCCTCCACTGCTATTTTTCACATCCTGGGAATTCAGAGGTGTTAGCAGTGGTGGTCCATACCAGAACTGCGGCTCAGATGTTGGGACACGCACATTTCTTCCCAAACTTGGTGTTTGTATTCCTTTTGTAAATCACATAGGCAAAGGGTCTCCCTTTTCATTTTGAGGGGATATGTTGTGTAATGTGGACATAAATACATATTAAGAAATCCAGCAAAACCAAAACTGGAACAGGCATTATTATACTTTTCTTTCTGCAGGTCCTAGCCATAACAAACACAAACCAATATTCTGAATACTTAAATTACAGCATTTTATGGGGAAGCCATTTGTTCTGGTGTGCTGGGAGAAGCCAATGATTGTCATGCACAGAACACCTGGACGGAGTCCATGGGCAGGCAGGGCAGCCTTTGTTCCTACTAAATGAAAGTGCAGTTGAACCTGAAGCTAAAGGCCAGAAGGCAGGGTGACAGGGCCAGAGCATGGCTCAACTGCACAGACCAGGAGGTGTATTGACAGCAAATACGTGCATCTGTTGATCCAAGACAAAAGGAACAAGGAAGGGAGGGCAGAGTCGTGTTTACAGTTGTGTGGGGAAGGAGCAGTCTGACGTCCTGAGGTGAAACTCAGTGGAAGGGACAGCTTGGAAAATGTGAGGAAGTGAACTGGCTGTTGCTATTTGGTCTCAGTATGTCCACACAAGCAAGACACTGTGTAGACTTCTTTGTAAATAAACTGAACTTTGCTAAAGAAAGATGTTATTGTAAAAATCAATTTCCCCTACCAGCAGAGTAATTGGGCGCACCTCTGAATACCGGCTAAGCACTTGAGTCAAAAAGCAACAAGATAAAGCTTTGAGCCTGGTAGAAAGGTTACTAAAAGAATCTTTTCAAGCCTATTCTGGAACATTACACAACTTATTTCTTCTCCAGCCTTATCCTCAATGCTCACTGCCACCATTCTCAGAGGTTCCTTTCTTACTGCCAGTATGTGAAAAGCATGAACACTAGAGATAGTCTGCCTTCCTACAGCAGATCTCTTTCATGCCTGTTCAGGTTTCAAAGCAAGGTCCAACTACAGATGATGTGGGAAAATCACCCCTAACAAACAGGAAATTGATGGCAAATAAATGGGTGGAGGCATAAGAGGAATGGTTAACTCTTACCAAGTTTATTTCTGCATCAGTGTGGAAGGCATACACCAGTCCCGACTTTTTAAAGGGAGGTATTCAAATGCCTGTGTTGGCACAGAGTGGGGAAGAATCAGGAGAGATTCCAGTTAAGCAGTGGCTGGACTCATTATCAGCTTGCTTCCTTCAGCTCACAAACCATCCAAATTGTCCCTCCATACCTAATGTCATTATGCAAAATCATAACACTTTGTCTTCTGTAACACCCCAATACACAATTAGCCTGGGGAATTTAGAAGATGCGGCATACGTATATGTGTATATGCCTTTCTGATAAAGCCCTATACTCAGAATATATCACTAAAGAAATACTGTTATTCAATAAGACCATATTTCCTTGTGCTTCATTCCAAGATTAAACAGACTATCATGCAACAGCCAAAAGAGTACAGTATCACCTGTGATATCCCCATGAATGCATAGGGGTTTAATTGGAACAAAATATCTCCCTCACACAAATGTGAGCACTAAGAAACTTTAGCAACTGTAGTGAAATTACTCCCTGTAACTTAGGTCAGTTTATATTCTTAAGTGTTTAAATCTATGGATGTGTCTTCAAACTTGAGGCAATTTATTTGTACTGTGTTTTTCATTTGTTGACATGAAAGTACTTTTCATTAATGAAAAAGTTCCTTTTCTTTAGAAACACTTATATTTTAAGTTTGGGGCACTAGGTAAATAATAGATAATATATGCAAACTAAATAAAAGTAACATTTGCACCGTGAATTATTTTCTTTTACCTCTCACTGGAAACATTCCCTCCCACCCTGCTAGTAACTGCAAGTCTTCTCTGTAATGCTCTGTTAGCTTTAATAAGTGCAGCACAGTAGCCAGTGCTGGCTTTCACTTACTGTAGCTGAATGTTAAGCAGCATTGCAAAATGTTAAGTAGCAAGATATCAAGTAGTTTTCTTAAGACTTTGTATTGGGTTGCCATGGCAAGGTTTTGGTGGCAAGGAGGCTGTAAGGGTGGCTTATGTGAGAAGCTGCTAGAAGCTTCCTTCCATGTCCAGTAGAGCCAACGTCAGCCAGCTCCAAGACAGACCCACTGCTGGCCAAGGCTGCACCCATCAATGATGGTGGTAGCACCTCTGAGATAACGTGTCTAAGAAGTGGGGAAAAAAACTGTGCAGCTGCAGCCAGAGCAGGGGGCTGCCCAAAGGAGGCTGTGTCCCCATGGGAAGCCCGCGCTGGGGCAGGTTTCCTGGCAGGACCTGTGGCCCCATGGAGAGAGGAACTCACGCTGGAGCAAGTTTGCTGGCAGGAGCTGTGACCCTGGGGGGGACCCACGCTGGAGCAGTCAGTTCCTGACGGACTGCATCCCATGGAAGGACACCACTCTGGAGCAAGGGAAGAGTGTGAGGAGTCCTCCCCTGAGGAAGGAGCAGAAGACACAACTTGTGATTAACTGACCACAATCCCTATTCCCTGTGGGAGATTGAGCATTAGCAATGCTTCTCACCTCCCTCTTCACACTCCAATAGGAAAATGCTAATTTACTATTAACCTCATCACAGCTGTCTCACATTCCATTTTCTCCATTTCACAATTCAGACAGGAACATATGTGTTGGCATCGTGCCTTGTTGATGGAAAAGCAGTTGGAATTCCTTTCAGCAAAGATTCTGCTCATAAAACTGCATCCAAGTGAGGGAGAAAACTTGCAATATTTAGAGCATAAACCCTGTATATTGGAATGCTTTCTTACATGATCTTCTTGATGACATCCCAATGCTTTGTAGCTAAATTCCTAACTACAGATATATATCATCTGATTCTCGAAAACCAAAACAAATCATGACTTTAGTTCTTTTAACACTGACAGTGGCAATATGTACTGGGAGGGTGTGTTTATACTCTTGGGCTGAATTTCTCACAGGAGTCCTAGCTCAGAGTCATCCATGCTGCTTACAAGTTGGTATGTCTGTGAGGAAGAGTTTGGAGTAGGCAGATGATAGTTTCACAGCATCTGCAGACACTCACGGATTCTAGTTTGCCTGCATGCCACTCCCTGAGATATCCTGCCCCCTCCTCGCTCTGTGCCACCAGGCACAGGCACTGTGACTGCTCAATGTTGTAACATGTGCTGCTGGTTGGAGCTGCTCGCACCTTCTCACGTCTGCTGTAACAGCGGCAAAGGTGGTGAAGATGAGCACAATGGTTTGGGTGCAGTGAATTTGTCTCAGGCCTGGTACACACAGATCAGGAAACCACTTTTGTCGTGAAATGAGCGGTTTAGGGTCACGCAAATAATGACCATCAGAGTTATTAGCAAGAGCAGTTTTACTATGATTTATAAAGGCACGACTTAACAGAATTCAATGGCAAGGTTCGCTATATTACTTATTGCATGGATGAAACATACAGAGGAATACTGAGGTAAAATTGAGCTAAAACCGATTGATTCAGAGGCCAAAGGTACAAAGGGTAAGGGAGACCCTCCTGTTGAGTCACAAGGTTCAGAATAGACACAGGATACAGACTATTGCTTGGCAAGTCTGGTCTGTGGCCATGGCAGCAACACTTTTCCTCACCTCCAGGGCAAGTCAAAGCTAAGCTGCCTAGTGCAGCCAGCCCTGTGGCACTGCTTTACCTGCTGGTGCAGGTATGCATGATGTCAGGGAGGGGAACAAGGCTGCAGGGAAGACAATGTCATCTTTAGACAGGGGTCATACTCTGCCCGCCCCTGTTTATGGAGAGCATACTGGCATCCAGTGGGCAGACCTGAGTGCCTGGGGCTAGGAAGGCTCTCCAAAAGACACCCCTATCTCCTGGGTTCCTCTGCATATGCGTCTTTGCTGTTCCCCCTCATCCGCCCAGCAGTAAATCTGTCACAGTAAAGGGGTTATAAATCTAGTCCCCACCTATCAGGCATGTAAATAGGCAAATTTCAAGCCCTATTAGTTGCAGGCTGTGGTCAACAGTCTGTGGTAGTTATAACATTCCAGGCTAGACCACTTTTTTGGTCTAATGTGGGTCAATGTGGCACTAAGCAGATATACTGTAAAGGTAGCACACCATCACTGCACTCATCTCAAATGCTCATTTTACTTTCCAAGGACATATGAAAGAGCCGTTGGTTCTCTACCCATATAGATATAGGTCAAGCATCTAAGACAGACAGATAGCAGGGTAGCACCATTAGCATGTTGCCTTCAAGAGACAGCTGTCTCTGCCAGGCACTCAGGTGTTGCCACCTGGGCCAGAAATCCTCTCCAGGCAATTCTCCTTAGACAAGGTCTGCAAAGTAATGAGCCCAGCCTTGGCAAAGGAATATGAGTAGTGATCTGGCAGGAGCTTGACTTCTAACGCAGAGCCTGCCCTCGCCTCTTCTCCAGCATATTGGGAGACAGAGGAGAGTGAAGATTTGCTCCTGGAGACTTCTTTGTGGCTCCAAGTACAGGCTCGAACTGGCAGGATAAGGCAATGAAATGTGGGACATGAAAAATATGAACATCAGCACCAAGTTTCTGTGCCTGATTTTTGCCCATTTCTCTTAAACTGCCTGCAGTTGGAGAAGATGCTTTAAAACATATTCATGGCTTCTGTAGCACCCAATCACCATGCCCATGCAGCAGCCTCTGTCAGGGAGAGCACTCAGACCCAGAGAATGGGGAGGAACAGAGCATCTAGGCCTTTTAAGACATGAAAGAGTAACAGGACACACTAAGCATATCTTCTGGAAATCAGAGACCTCATTTCCAGAGGGAATATTTGAAAAGATTTCCAGGGCAAGAAGGAGAGGGAAGGGTAATGAGATTTTTGCTTTTTGGGTACAGGTACCTCAAAAAGAACAGTTAAAAAGCACACGTCCCTGCGGAAACGGCTGTTCTCCTAAGAGGGACAGATGTATCTTCTTTGTAATGTAAAAGACAGAGTTTTTTCTTTGCTGCTAATTAGGCAGAGTTGCCCTGTTTTTTGAATTGAAAGTGTCTGCTTTTTGGTTTTGTATGGGAATCACCTCCTGGCAGAAGGAGAGGACACTTTCTCCTTCTTGAGGTTTTGTGCATGCTGTGGGCTGTGTCAAGTTATGGCAGGACAAGTGGTCTCACTTGTGCATTTTGGTTTCCTTGTTCTAAAACTGCTAGGAGCAGATGGGACCATCCTTGAGACTTTGGCCAACTCCTTCTTGAACTGTGTTTGTGGAACTGTAAAATACCTTAGGAATGTTCCGAAGTCAAATAACTTCAGTATAAGGTGCCAAAATGAGTCAGTCTATATGTACTTGTCCATTCATTGCATGAGCTAATTGGCCAATAAAGTTGTAGCAGTAGCAAAAAAAAGACACAGGTGCCGACATTTGTATGCAGAGGGGAAAACATTCTTTATGAGTCTAATGGGATGCATTCGGTTCTGCTGTCTGTGTAGTCAGTAGCAAAAACTATATGCATAATACATGATGATGGTTGTTCCTGATGTAGAGGTGTGTGTGGTTGTGTACATGGTCCCATCAGCAGCTGGTGGTGTCTCATTACCCAGTGGCAGTTCCACAGAGAGATGGGTCTCCAGAGCTCCCAACTGTGCAGGGTATGTAGAAGCAGGTTACCAGGTGGCACAACCTGCATTAATTCCCTTTGATATTGAGGAAAAGGTAAGTTTAGGTGAGTTGGGAGTATGCATCATATGGCCTTACAGTCCCAGGTCTCATATGACTTGCTGTCAGACATGGGAGCACTAGGCAGCATGGTCATGCAGTTGCTCAACAGTATGGTGAAAGGCTAAATGGTGTGATGTATGGTGCCTGTGTGCCATGGGTAAGACTGGGATGCAGGTAGAACTGGGAAATTGTGTACTAGGAAATGGGCCTGCAAGGCTTCAAGGTTTGTGCTACCCACAGGAGCATCTCAGTGTGTCCAAATTGATGCGACCAGCATAGAAAGCTGAAGTACCAGAAATAAATGCACTACAAAGGTGAAAAATAAGACTAGACAATTAGTATTACCACCAAAGACATAGCCTACACTCTTGCTCTTTGAGTTTCAGTCTGCATACACAGTGGTCCTAAAGTCTCCAAAAGCCAATGGATGTTTAATTTGAGTAATGCCTGCATAAAAGCCTCAGTAAGGCTTCTACATCATGGGCAAATATTAAATAACATATATAAACACACACACATTTGCTTCCTCTTACACATAAAAGAAATACAGGCTGAATATCTTTGCAGGCTTTAACAGCCTTGTTTAGAACATCACATTTCCTCAGATGCAATAGGTAATTTCACTGGGATTCAGACTTTCCTTGTGCAAAGGAAACATTTAATTGCTCACATTTATTTTAATGATTGTTTTTAACTGGCAACTCCATTAATGTCAGAATACCATAAAGATGTACAAAATAATTTTATAAGTTGTTAGTCATTAAAATGTTCAAAAACAATTTTCTAAAGCACAAATGGAAGTTTTCAATTTTCTGAAAATCTCAAATGGTACCACCTTACAAGACTATTTTAGTGATCTTAAAAATATTAATTATATTAAAAACAATGAAACTTAATTTGATGACTTGCAGACATCTTGTAAATGCCCATATTTTTCCTGTATTAAAGTCTGAAATCGTATGTCAATCATATTTCCCATGTTATCATCGTTATCTGATTATTATATTTAAAGTACCTACTTGAAATATTTTGGACTGCTAGATCACTGAAGCCAAAAAATAACTTTAAAGCAAACAGCAAAATAATTTTAAGAATACAATGAAAACCAAATGAAATTACAGCAGGGCTTCTGCTGTGACTGTAATTCAATTTCTCACTGCGCATGGTCAGCTCTTCCTCTCTTGGCAAGGAGTGCAATGGACAGGACCTGCTTTTTGCTCTGTGAACAAATGTAGGTCTGATGGGGCAAAATGTTTCTGGTGTCGACTGCTTTGGCTCACCAAAGAAATTAGGACACAGTAATCTGCTATGTAGAAAACCAGTGAATTGTTGCAGTGGTGGTCCTTTCTGCAGCATTAGAGAGGGGATATCATTGTCACCATCTATTGCTAATTCCCCTCATTATACAGTACATGTAGATGAAGGCAGTAAAGTCTGTCCTTTACCTCAAGCTATGAAATAATGAAGTGTGTGACCTCTGTGCTGAAGAGGGAGGTAAAGGCAGTGGAAGGGCTAAAGGTGGGCAAGAGTTGCATAGGAGGTGGGCAGTCAAGCTGTCTCTTCTCAGTCTCAAAACTCATTCAGTTGTAAATCAGATGTCCTTTATGCTACTTTTCCATTTCCTTTTCTTGGAGAGGTTCAGAAAGCCCAGTAGCGTAAAGCAAAAGCTTAGCAAGTCAGGCTGCAAGTCAAGGCTTGTTTATCATGGCCATTACTCATGAAGACTTGCAGTACTTTCTGAAATGGTTTTCCTGTACCCATGTGGTAGATATTTTCCATCCAAAGGAGAAAATACAAAGCTTGTCCCAAAGAGCATAAAATTCACAAACAGTACTTGAAAGGATGCAGTTTACAATAGGCTGCATCTCGGTGACTGAACTTGGTAGGAAAATTTTCTTCTTCTGTTAAAATGTAGCTTCTGCTCCATCAAACACATCTCAATGATATCATTTTCTTGACTTCATAAAAGAAGAGAGTATCAAGAAGCCATGTGACAGGTATTGTACATGGAAACCTTACTTGTAAACACAATCAATGGGATGATGCAAAAAGATGTAATGTAAACAGAGAAATTGTTAGAAAACTTCTAGAAGGGAAAAGGAAATTCAGAGCGATAGGATTAAAAGGGAGGCCAGCTTCAGATGGATGCAGAGGTGGTTGCATTTAGTCTGTGCCAGACGGAAGACATTTAAGGCTCAAGAAGGTCAAGCTGTAGCAACGCTACCATAGTCAGTACGGGAGATTATGAGCACATAATAACTAAGCTATGATCTAAGAAATGCCTTATAGGATGTGCAGGGTGAAGTGAGGGCTTGATACTAATTCAGTTTGAAAACTTTAAGATTGCAGTAATAACTCCAAAATCCACTTCAGAACTGAAGTGCAATGGAGCAATACATTATTAATTTCCCTCTTCTTCTGTACTTCTCTTTTTTCCCCACTGTGCTATCAGTGTCTGTGAGTTCACTTTCAATGCATCCTTCTCTTCCAGCAGTGATTCTTCTGTTTTAATCCTCTTTCTTCCTCCCTAATTTTCCCACATTTTTTCCTTCCTTCTCTTTTTTTCTAACTTCCTGCCATTAATTTCTATGTACTTTCCCCTATTCCCTTGCTTAGTCCCATGTCCCTTTTCACCAGCTCAGTTCTAGTGATTGCTTGCAGTTAAAAACCATGTTAGATTCACCACTGACTACTCTTTTTTTTAAACACCACTCCTGATTTCAGCAGCATTTCATTGGCATGATGCTGGAATAGCAACACAGGTGGGGAAGGGAATTGAACTCCCGTATTTACGGTGGTTAAAATTACAGACCTAGTAAGGCTCAAAAGGAGTTGAAACTCTGCAGTTAGCTCTGCATCATGCCCTTACACATGTAGAGGTGTCTTCCTTCCTAGATATATCTTCAGAATGCAGGGTCAAGGTGCAGGAGGAAAGATGCAGCTCTCAGCTGGGAGGACATGTATGGCACCAAGGCACATCTCTTAAAGAGTGACTGACTTTGTTTCCCATAACATATTGAAAGCTGCAGCACTGCAGTAGAATCGGGGGTAAATCAGGACACCCTTGACTGTAAGTAATACTACAAAATGCCTGGAGTTTGCCCAGACTTTTCTTTTCCAGCCCTCAAAATCTTTCCTGGTGAACACCTGGCATATGAAAGCCCTTGATGATAAAATTGTTGGCCCCACTATACTTCATTGTCACAAAGTGACATTGGCCTGATGCTTCTCTTAATGGCTGTTACACAGCAAAAAGACCATGCCTTCTGTGTTTGTCAGCACGGATCCTAATCCAGATCCTAATGGCTGTCTATCAAAATTTTCCCTTTGCCAAAAGACCAAGAGTTGAATGCAGTAGTTAACAAACAGGAAAACAACAGTGGTCTGGCTCTAAACCAGGAATGGGTGTACCGCTGGCCCAAGGATGACCCCAATCTAGTATTTGGACTATCCAACAGCACTGGGCAGTGCCACAACTCTGCTTCCAGTTGTCCCTGGTGCAGGGACAACCCTTGAACCCCTCTTAAACTAAGTGCAGATCAATAGTCAAAAGACTGGTGAATATGATCTAACATTTTCATGGATAGTCAAGTGATAAAAGCCTTAAAACCACTGTGCAGTCACAGCATTCCTATGAAGATGAAGGAAGGGTAAGATAGTTAGCCACTCAAAACACAGAGAGTGACTATTTCTAGCACAAAGGGTCACACAGAGACAAGAGGCTGCGATGAAGCTGGAGACTGTGCCATGCTTCAGCATGGAGGGAATCCCTTGAAAAACCTAAAATACATCCAGAAAAATACATTAAGTTCTGTATTTACTTTTTTAGCTATCGGCATATTTTTTCTGGTTGCATTGCAAGCTAGTTTCTTGGAATTTTTAGTATCATGACTGTAAGGCAGCATGTGCCAATACACGTCCTTACACAGAAAGTACTGCTGACAAATATAATTCCTACATAAATGCTTCCTCTGGAAAAAAGGGTGATTTCTTCTTCTCCCTTTGTTATGATCATTTGTACCAACTGTTAACAACATTTTTCAAAACGTCTGTCTTTTGAGCAGTATGTTGTCCTAGATGTGACACTGTCAAAAAATGTGCTTAAATTAGGAATCCTATTTTCAAACCCGGCTACTTAAACTTAATTGTGTAAATAAAACTGCAGTCAATGAAACTTCTCACTGGTCACAATCAATTATCGTCAGTGATGATGAGAAATATCAGTTCTCCAGACAATTAGTGCTCCATCAAAATAATCAAGATTTGTCACTAATTAAAAATGCCAGAGGTTGTTAATGATTTATTTTGATATCTGAATGTTAAAAGCAACATGAAATATCTGCAGACCTAATACTTAGTACCTAATGAACACTCAACTGCTGTCCTTCAGTTTATTAATAATTACCACATGAATAATTTGTGTTAAAAATTTATCTCTAGATTTGCAGCTTTATCTTGAGTTTGATAAACTGATTTACAAAAAGCCTGTAGCATAGCATCAGTGTAAAAGCCTCCTTTGCCCTCAGCTCAGTAAGATTATTTTTAAACCCCTGAGAGCTTTTATTGGTTAGCTGTTAGAGCATGTGGGAGTACAGGACCAAGTGTACAATTTTGGCGAATACAGCTGCCATTAGTTAAGCACAGAGTGTGAATTAGTGTCTGTAATGCTGAAAATGTTCAGATCCTTAAAAAAAAATCTCCATTTTATATCGGTCAATTTAAATACGTTAGTTCAGAGGCTTTTTTGCAATTTTTTGTCACAGGAAGTCGAGATATTCTATGCTCTTTCATATAGAAAAAAGCATTGGATTATGTTAAATACATTTTATATATATACATTCCATATAGAAGCTATCTTCAGAGTACATAGAGACTGCAAAACCAGCCAAAGTTAAATATGTCTGCACAACCTCTTGCATATTCATTACATGCAGGCTTTTTGAATGTATACTTTCACATTACTGTCTATGGAATATTTTAAACCTGTCTTCACTAGAAAAACCTTCCTGTAACATAGGAACAACCGTAGCAGCACACCATCCTAAAATATCTTTCAACATTTTTACACATCAGCCATGCAGGCTGTGTGTGCTATAGCATTCCCAGCTGTTGCCTACTCTTTGCTGGGAGATGTCACCATCCCTGTTTTGCAGGTAGGAAAATCAGGTGACCCTTCCCTTCTCCTTGCTGCCAGCATGGCCAATGGATTCAGTCCACCCAGGGCTCTGGTTTTTGTACACTCAGATGGGTCAGAAATGGAGGTATGATTATTTTCATCTGCAAGGCTGTGGATGGGGGCAGGTAAACAATGAGCAGCTTGGGTACAATAATATCACCAGTCAGTACAGCCCAGCTCGGACAAGGATGGATGTCCACAGCTTCGCTTATGCTAGCAAAAAAAGTATTTTTGCTGACATGGCTGCTACCAGTTCCCAGAACAGAATTAAGGATCATAGCACTTGTTCATCTGCTTTCTTTTTTTCCCTTTTTGACTTCATCTCTCAGTGGAGTCTTTGCCTGTATAAAACAAAAAATGGCAGTGAAGTACCAAGAGATTTTACATCTAGACCAGATATTAGACCTTTTGCGTTGAAGAGCATCCAAAATTTTGAAAGTGATTACCATATGTTAATCACAGATTTGTATTTAATAATCAATCCTTCTAAGAAGCTGTGATTAAGATGTGGATCACAGGTCTGCCTAGTAAATCCTTTTAAAAAGCAGAAATCAGCTCTGGAGGCAAAGCTAATTATTTCTTGCACTTGCTTAACTGAAGTTCCATCTTTGATGCAGTGAGTATTCAGTTCCCTCTTATATTGAGTCCTGGGAGTGCCCATGCCTCCCATGATTACCACTGTAAAGATATGGTCTGCATACACCTGCAGTGTAAGCACCATCCCAGAAACATTGGTGTTCCTATGTCTGAACTTCTCTTAGCAAAATTTTTTGACCCTGGTTAATCTTCAAAGCAAAGAACTAGAAATCACAAACTTGGTATAATTTTTTTTACCCCAGTGACTTGAAAGATTAGCTTTCATAAAAGGTAGACATACCACAAATCTTTTCATATTTCTAATATTAATGTTCTTTACAGTCAGTAAGTTCACCTTCTCCAATTCTGAGTCATTATATTCATCTCTTCCTAAAGAATGATTCAAATTTGATAGTATGGTTCTGTAGTCTGAGAAGTTAGGCAACTCCTGTTCTTCCTTCATAACATTTTTTTATTCCAGATGTACATGAAAAACTTGGAATAAATCTTTAGTTCTTCCCTCCTGACATTGATTATAGGACAATTAAAAAAAAAAAAAATTATAACCAGCTATTCCTCTGTGACCCATTTTAAAAATTTTCAGCTTGGCTAATGTTGGTTGCTCACCTTGAAGGTACATTTCTACTGCTCAAATAGATACCATATCCTCTGGGAATGAAAGCTTTTCTCTAAATAAGACCAAAAAAAAAAAAAAAAAAAAAAATCTCGTTCATATTTTCTACAAATTCCTTTACTACTACAAGAAGAAATATTCTTGGAAAGTATAGTATGAGAATGCCAGCTCCCCTGCTCCATCCTGCCAACCTTTCAATCATTTCTGTGAGAAACAGAGAAATTTGGTCGCTACAATCTATTTATTTTTTGTCCTTTCTTTGGAGTTGACCAGCAAACTGGGTCAATTAACATAAATGGCAAAAGAAGCTGGACATCTGGGGAATGACACCAAATTCATTTTCCATAAACTTCCAAGTAACCAGATGGCAAATGATTCAAAGGCCTTTCTTCAAGAACCAGCTGTATAGTCCGGTTACCAGACTGGTGTTAAAAGTCAGCGTTTACAGTAAGAAATTACACCTACAACTTTGCAAATGACCTTGCATTAAAAAAAAAAACAAAACAAACACCACCACCAAAAAAGTTAAAATAAGAATTGCCACACTACAGGAAATTTATAAGGAGCTTATCTGTAAATGAGGTATAGGCTATCAACAGTTAATTGTATAAAGAATACTTCACAAGAAACTGGTTACTGCAGTGTAGACATCTTACCTATGCAGGCTGTATATTCAAAACAGATTAATGTTAATTAAATGGTCCATCAAGTTGGAGTGTGCAAAATCGATGAGCACTGTCAGCAGGATAATAGAGATAAATCTAAGACACTGCCAACTATGGAAGGAAAAGTTTAGACATTACACATAAGGCATGGCATCCAATTTTTGATTTGGACCTCCTCTCAGGTTTAGTGTTTTCTTTGGATTGGTATTAAATTCAGCTCACAGTATAGATGGGGACCAGCTTCTAATGTTAGTGACTTTCAGACTGAGATGAATACAAATCATCCATACTGCTCTCACAAATTTAGGCTGAATTCCTCCCCATCCTCCCCCCAAAAGCTAGATGAAGCGTGACTTGTGGAAAGAGGTCTAAATCTCATACAGAAGCTTTCTGCTGAAAATTTACACTAAAGTCAAAGTGACATTTGACTAAGCAACACCCTTCACTAAGTAATTTGTTATTTCAGCTTTCTTTGCAGAATATGCAAATTTAATTAGCACAGTTTTTATAGCATAGCATTGTTTCTAAAGAAGGGATTTTGGTCCTTCTGGAACTACCCCTCCCTATCTTTGTATTAGAAATACACTAAAATGTCTTCCAGTTCTGAAACAAAGCAAGGTTTTAAATCAAAATATCATGGAGTATTAACTCCATACTTTATGAAATGCAAATATTTTAGTTTCTATTTAATACCAGTCTGACCCAGAAATCCCATCTAACAGTCTCTTCTCTTTTTCCTCAGAAGACCTACTTGATAGCAGAATATCAAAACAAAAAGGGAACAAACTAGAGTTCATAAACCTCATCCTATCCAACATCAACTCTTTCTGTAGCAGCCCTGCTCCAAGCACAGCACTGCATCATGAACAGAGACCATCACATCCCTCAATTGTATACTGAGATAGCTATATGACAGAGTGCAAAGAAATAGATTAGTTGTACTTAACATTTATTTTTATTTACTTTTCTTCTTTAATACTTTCCAGCCAGGACTGCTGCAAGGTGGCTGGAAGCTTTGGAGAGCTGTGGGAACACAAACATCTCACTGAAAGACTTTTCTCTGTCAGCTCCTTAATCCAGGTTCAGAACTTGCCTCTTTGAATGAATGACTACCATGGGAACATCAGACAGTGGGGAAGAGAAACTGTATTTTAAAACATGACAATGAATGATGTCTCTTTTCTACAGCTTGTAAGTCATTTCTAGTTTACTTGTCTAGAAACATGCAAGCTCATCTGAAACTTCTTCTATGGCCAGCTCATTTGTGTATCATCTCTCTGCTGTTGATTACCTAGTGTCTAAAAGGGGATGAACTCACCCAACATCTTTTCCTGAGGGCATGTATGGTATCTCCTTCTAACCACTCACTTGTTTTCACAGAGTGTAATTATCGCCGGGGGCCGAATTCCACAAGGACAATGAGCTCAAAAGTGAGTAAGAAGGGAACCCGCATCTGCATATGCTTGCACAAAGGCAGTATGATTTCATTTCCATGACAAGCCAAATCCCAAACTGGTTGGATGCTGATCCATCCATGCAGTTTACCACAGTCAAAATTCATGAGAAACATTAGCCAGCTACTTTCTATTGACTGCTTTAACCACCAAAATAAAATAATAATAAAACCAAAATTTCTCAAGAAACTCAACTAAATAAAATAATAGCATAGTACAGGAGTCAAAGGAGGATTTATGGATTTTTGGTACATCCACACAGAGGAAACAAGTAATAGCATATCCTGTACAAAAGGCTAAGAAAAGATATTTTGAGTCACTCAGTCTCATCAACTCCACTATACATGACAAGCAGTTCTCTGTCATTCACATAAAAACCTGAACCAGTCTGTATACCCAACATTTCGTGGTGCTATCACTGTATTTTGGGAATTCTTCTTTCTTTATTTGTCTTCCAGAGCATCTTTTCTTCCTTTTGGGCCCATTCAAGACTGCCATGACCATTCATTCAAATGTTTTCTAAATATTTTCAAATGTTTTCTCAAATATTTTGATGTTACTTTTGTTCCATGAACAGACTAAATACCAAAACATTCTGAGAAATTGTTTGAAACGTTTTGGAAAAAAACCAGAAAAGATCTTTTTTGTCCCCAAACTAGAAAGAAATATTTCAGCATGAAAATTCTGAAGTATCAACATATTTAATTTTCTTGCATTAAAAACAATTGAAGAAAAGTTTACTGAAGCCCACATGAAGTTGCAGCAGCCTGTAATGCTGAAGTGCCTCATGGGACCTGTCATTCTAGAGCCCTCCCTCCTGTCTAAGGAGTAGGCAACCTTTCCTGCAGCACATGATTGTCATGACATTATGTCATAATGCATCATGAGAGATATGTATAGGCAATAAGAAACTCATACTGTAGAAGAAAGGAGGGCCACAAAACATTTGTATAAATCCATGAAATCATCCATAACACTCAAAGGTTGAACTGACTTCAGATTAACAGTTTGAGTGAAGTTCAAAAGATTTTGATTTAGATCAGATGTATTCAAGACAAGGCCTTTTTTAGCTTTCATCTTAAAAAAAAAAAAAGAAATTGTGCCATTTGAAAAGTCAACATCATAACTTCATGGTTTTGAGCAGAAATACCACTTTAGCTATTCCTTTACTATGCACAGAAATATGAGCCTGAGATTAAAACTTTCTGATGGAGAGTCCCTACATCTACATTTCTGGAAGGCAGTTTTCTGAACAGATTTGCCTGTAAATCTTGTTCTGCCTTTGCTGCACAAGGCAGCAAGCCCTTGTGTATCTGGGACAGATACAGAGAGAAACTTTTCTGCTTACCCTGAAAGCTTGCCAAAAGCCAGCACCTCAGTAGATGTGTCAAAATACTTTGCACATGAAGCTCATTTTGACTCAACTGTTCTCAGTTGAGGTTCTCAGGCTCACATAAAAAACACAATATAGCTCTGTCCATAGCACACAAGTTCGGCAACTTGTGATGCTTCAAAACGCCATTAGCAAATGTGCCCATTTATGTTTAACTAAGCCAGTAAATGGCAATGATGGAAATTATTACTTAGGACCATCTTGTGTAAAGTTGTAAGTTCTTGCCTCCAGTCCAGAAACCTTTTTTCTGTCTGTAAATATGAACTAATGAATGCCATTTCTGACCATTATTTGAAGATATGCTTAGAATATGCACCCAACAAAACTGCAACTTCAAGCACACCCTTCATTGTCAGTAGACCTGAAAGGTCAGCAGAGAGTTTAGCAGCTTGGCACCTGGAATGATTTGTCTCTGAGACAGACATCAGGTTGTCTGTGTGATAGGGAGGCATGGGGTCAGTGGGGAGTACTGCTGTGAGATGTTAGACATGCAGACCCTGTGGAAAGGGCAGAAACTTCTCCCTTGGTGATGGAGCATGTCCAAAGAAGAGCAGCAAAGCTGGTGAAGGGTCTAGAGAATAAGTCTTCTGAGGAGTGCCTGAGGGAACTGGGGTTGTTCAGCCTGGAGAAAAGGAGGCTCAGAGGAGACCTTAGCACTCTCTACAACTACCTGAAAAGAGGTTATAGCAGGTTGGGTGTTGGTCTCTTCTCTCATGTAACAAGCAATGGGATGAGAGGAAGTGGCCTCAGGTTGTGCCAGGGGAGGTTTAGATTGGATATTAGGAAAAATTCCTTCATGGAGACGGTTGTCAAGCATTGGAACAGGCTGCCCAGGGAAGTGGTGGAGTCACCATCCCTGGAGGTATTTAAAAGACGTGTAGACATGGCACTTAGTGACATGGTTTAGTGGTGGACTTGGCAGTGCCTGGTTAATGGTTGGACTCAATGATCTTAAAGGTCCTTTCTGACCTAAATGATTCTATGATTCTGTATTTTATTTTAAAGCAAAGAACATTACTGATATGCTAAATTTTATGATGCTGTATTAGCATGGACAAACTGATTATTGACAAAACAAAAAACATTTTAAAAAATATCAGTTACTACATTAAGAGCTTATAAATTAAGGGGGTTTTGTTTCAGAAAAGAAAAGTGTCATAAATTATTTATTATTTATTCATGAAATAGAAAACATCCTAGAAAGAACAGCACTATCTTAAGCCTCTAACGTTCCCTGGAATGAGAATACTGCATTCTAACCTGGTCTTATTTTTTTCATCAGATATATGCAAATCATAGAATCATAGAATGGTTTCGGTTGGAGGGACCTTAAAGAACATCTAGTTCCAACCCTCCTGCCGTTGGCAGGGACACCTCCCACTAGACCAGGCTGCTCAAAGCCCAATCCAACTTGGCCTTGAGCACTGCCAAGGATGGAGCAGCCACAACTTTTTGGGGCAACCTGTTAAGAGTGCCTCACAACCCTCACAGTAAAGAATGAAAATGACTGAAAAAATATTTTGGCTTAAGCCAAAGGAGGGACACATCAAATTTTGGTATTGTCTTTTATTTGGACATTCTAACAACTCAAGATTCCTTTAAAAAAGTTAGTCCTGATATACCTACAGTAAGCTTATGGAAGAGTTATAGTTAAAATTATAAAAATTAGATTGAAGCACTTCAGCCTTACTGAATCATGCCAATGTGTTGCTGAAGATTGCTTCACTACTTAAATCAGAAAACACTTATGGGGTATTTATTGAAATGTTTTGGGACCCAACATATTTAATCACCAATAAACTTGTACTCAACGAAGAAAAACTAGAGATATCAAAGTTTCACTAAGATGACATCAGAAGTTTAGCTGAAGTCTAGAATAAACAGCAGAGGTTTTTCTATCTTTGGAAACAGCACTACTGAGCTTTGGAAAAAAACAGGTTCATCACTGTTTGACCCATACAGAAGTAAATATAAAGTAAATTTCTATAGGAAGAGTTTCAGATAGGTGTAATCACCAGCCAAAATGTTGGCAATTTAAAACCATTCTGGGGTGATTTACAGACACCACAAAACTTTTAGTTTCCTTTAGAGATAGGTTTTGTTCTCAGAAATGTTGACTCTACTCTGGTAGGGTATAACTTTCTAATCTCTTTCTGAACCAGTTTGAAAGTGTCGAAAATGCTCTGTAATTTTAAGAAATAATTCTTTTCTTAAAAGGTGAGAAGATTCATGTGTTAGCCTTTAGGGACCCTTGAAAACATGTTATTATATTCAAGAAAAATATCCATAATCTTGCTCACAGAGAAAAAGCCTTCGAAGGGATTAGAAAATACCAGTGTTCTTTGTCAGTAAGTACATAATTCATTCAATTTAGTTAGTGCTAATCTTTTTGCTTCATTTTTTTAGAACTGACCTGATGTGTCAAATTTACATACGTTTCAATAGAAGCACATTTGCTAGTCATACAGAAAAGATTAACTATATAGCATGGTCCTTAAGAGTTGCAAACTGCTTTTAAATCCTGCAAAGCAATAATTTATAACTATGCTAAGTGATCTTTTTATATAATTGCTAATAAGAACATTAACACTCTTCCTACACTGAAAGTATCAATTAATCTCTTATATTAAAGGTAACTTGGAGTTAATGTATCATTAGATCAGCAGTGCCGATTTCAGAAAGTTTTTATTATGTATATACATTTCAGAAATATCAGGCTAAAATAAATTTTTTAAGTGTCCTTTTGCATATGCTTATCATTATTAAGCTTTTTTAATCATCCTTTCCCCAGTCACACTGGGGCAGTGATACTAAACCAATAGATCACACTGAAGGAAGTAGGATCTATAAGGGTCTCTGCAGCAACCACTACACAAAATATCTGCTTAAAATATGTAAAAGAAAATAATAAAAGACTTCCTGTTAAGCAAAGAACAACCCAAAACTAGATAAGAGATTGGCTGAATTACCATGTGATTAAAGGCTTGGGTTTACTATTAGAAAACCTAGAGTCAATTCTTGTATTTACCAATTCACTTCATGTGTCTGTGCCACAACTATACATTTGTCAGGTGAAAGGAATGCACTTTGCTATTTAAGCAGCTAATATGTTGGAAAGGGACTGTTTCTCCCCATGCTTCTGTACTGTTGCTACACAGCAGCATCCTGGTTTGAGCAGAGACTGGGCACCATGGTAGCACACATTCAATCCCCCCCCCCCGAAATATTCATACAGGCTTTAAGATTTCAAAACAGAATTGTGCCACAGGTAGGGGGTAAGGGTACTCCATATCAAAATGAAAATGAACGGGCTACACAAGCATAAGAGACTTCATTTAAGGTCGCAGAGTGAGGTACAAAGAAGTTTTGGAACTAACACATGGGTGCCACGTCGGTTTTGAAGCCACCAGAACAAAGGTTATCCTGACTCTGTGTTGTCTTTTTGAACTGTGATGTGCACCTTCTAGTCACACAGAGAGAGAAAGATCACCTGGGTAGAAGAGTGTTCAAGAACTGGAAACTACTTCAAATCTTACAAGGCAGCAATGAACATTTAGTGTTTGTGTTTTTTTCCCCCATATGCTTTGTTTCCTTAGGTGGATTTCAGGAGGGAGGGGTGCGGGTGAAACACCCCATGACTACTGACCTCATGAGAATGGGTGATATCTGTTATTTCCCAATTCTGTGGGAATTTGTCAAACCCCTTCTCTATCATTGAAAAACATTATCCACATCCTATTTTTAGTTCACAAGATATTTATTTGTATATCTTTTTCCTGTCTCTCCTTCTTCCCACCAGACTGAGGGCAGGCAGTGTGGGAAATTAAACTCTTTCTTGATACATATTAATTTTGCTTTTGTATGTTAAGTAGCAACAAAATCTTCCACATTAAAAGACTAGAATGAACCACTGCCGTGATCTTTTTTCTTATGGGCAAGACTATAGAAGATCCTTGAACAAACAACCGTTTAAACACACGTAAACATAAAACGTAGAACATTTAAACACATGTAAACCATTACAATGGTTTATATTTATTAAAAAAACAATAAATGCGGTAGACAACTCACAGCATTCATTGATTGTTTGTCCTCACCATGGAAACAACACCACAATGAATTGATGGATCAAAGTAAGCCTCTAGGTTCAATTTCTAGACTGAATTTTGTTAAGCATGAGCTACTGACTACTAGTCATATCTTCATCTGCAGCACCAAAACCCCACGTTTGTGATTTTCCCATCATCACAGGCTATGTTGGGAAACAAGTCAGCCCTCAGCCTTTTCTATGTCATGCTGAAGTGAATGGCACTCAGAAATCTCACAATGAATGATGGATTAAAGGATGTTTTCCAGACTTTTCTCTAAGCCACAAGTGAAGAACACAGCCCTGAGACATCTGCATGGCATTTGAGCTATGTCCTGTGCATCTCGTCCTCCCAGCTCCTGTCTGCCTTCTTCACCCTTCCAAACGAAACTGAGACCAACTCTGCCAAGGTCTCTTCAACTGCACACACAGGACCTGCAGCTATTTTCCTCAATTTCCCATTGTTGTTCCCATCCTCCTGCTTTGCTCCAGGAAAGTCCTGGCAGCCAAGGTACCCCCAGAGAAAGAGCATTTTTTGTGAGAGCTTCCCTTGGGACTGGCACAGAATGTCATTTCCAGAGATGAACTGCATCCATCTGGTAGTAGATACATGTAGGATACACTGAACTACAGCACACATAAAAACAGTTGGAAGAAGTTGTGTGGCTAAAAGTTTTTAGCTAAGCAATTACGCCCCTCAGGGTTTGCACTACATCATTTATAGCTTTCTGTATCCATTTATTCTGCCCCTTTCCAGTTAACAAATCCTAGATATGCGTGGGTAAGTACTCCAAAATTGTAAATTCAAAGAAAGTTACAATAGACAGTGAATATTTACGATTGCCATGGAAAATAACTATGCTCTATGCCACGGTTTGTCATTTTAAATCTCATTTAGGCTTGACAAGCTGAATAACCAAGGTAATTACATTCAAAATACACCTAACCAGAGTCAAGCAACTGTTCTTTCCTAGACCGCAAAGCCATAAAGAAGATGAGATGCAACACTGATGGTAGTAAACTCAGTGATAATTTTAAGGCTAAATCTGCTTCTCTCTTTTCCATTTACATGTTTTTCCTCCAGATGGGTCTTAAAAGCTTGCCATCATTTGCTAACTAATTACTGGCTTAGCTGACACCTAGTTGCAAGCAGCAACAATAAAACCCCAGATCTCTCAAAGGTATTTCAATATTCTTTATATTAGCAAAGAGTCATCAATCATCTTGAGATGCTGGACCATCCCTTCCATGTCCTGGCTGGGTGACATGGCCCTGCCAGCAGCAGCTGTGTGTGCTGAGTGAAGCCTTACTTACCTTCTGAAGAGAGACACCAAAATCCTTCCCATGGAAGACTGACAAGGATCAAAGGGAGACACAGCACAGTCAAGTTTCTACTTCTATCATCTACTTGAATCTTGCAAGAAAGCAGATTGCCTTTATGCAGATGTTTAAGCACTCCAGCAATTATGGAAAGTTGTTTGCATACATTTCAGTAGGACCATCTGAAGCATCTATACAACTATTAAATAGTCAGTTGTGCAAATGTTT
Source organism: Strigops habroptila (assembly GCF_004027225.2). Classification (NCBI taxonomy): domain Eukaryota; kingdom Metazoa; phylum Chordata; class Aves; order Psittaciformes; family Psittacidae; genus Strigops; species Strigops habroptila. The sequence goes on along the minus strand of NC_044277.2, from coordinate 19,712,168 downwards.
TCCAAAACTGCATGGTAAAATGGCATTAAATTAGCTGTCTACAGGCCTCTCTTGATGCCAGGCCATTTATCTTTTTTAAGAGGAGAATTTGGAAGTTTAAAAACTTATGATGAACTGTTGCATATATCCTACAGAGAACAAGGTCTTGAAGATGAATATATTTGCTTTGCCTAGTTGATCTTTGAGAAAGAGCTAGAAAGCAGCTTAATCTCCAAAGTGGCTCTGAGCAAGTATGGACCTTTAAAGGTGTCTATCTCTGGCTCAAGATCTAGAATGTGGATTTTATATCATCTGTCTCTATTAATAACGGGTCAGGCTCATGCAGTCATTAACTAAGTAGGAATTAATTAAATTTCTTCTCCACTAGCCTTGACAGGTAAGTGAAAAGGCGATTGCATATGCAGTCTAACAGTCTTTATGAGAGAGTGAACTGAAAAACATGTCAAATGAGCTAAAATAAATAGTTATAATGATCGAGTCAGCCGATGGTTAATTCTCATTTTCAGATCAAGTCCTGTGTTTACTTTTCTACTGGTTACATTATGGAGTGCGAGGAGTAATCTACCTACCTGTTGTTACTCATTGAAAGAGACATGATTTTTTTTTTTTAAATTACACCACCATTCATTTTCACCCTTAATAATCATAATTTTCATGACTTTTTATCTTCCGTAATGCTGGAAAAAGTCTGGATACATTGGAGTTTAGTAATCCCTAAAGTGCTGCTTTTCAGGCCAAAGAGGACATGCAGAAAATTTTGTGAGGTCATCAACAGAAAAAGCTTTATGTTGGAAAAGGATAAAAAAGAGATTTTAATCATGCAGTGTGGAGTTGCAGCATACAGAGGCAGCTTAAGGCTCCTCAGATGCATAAAATAGTAAAATCTAATTTTGCCACTCCAAGAATGGAGGAGCTGGGGCTTTGACCATGGGAAAGGGCAGAACTGCAATAGGAAGCTGGTGAAGGTACAAAGTTTGCTGGGTTTGCTCCTGTTGGAGAGGACTTGGCACTCCCATGGGGCTGAGCTGCCTATATATAACCCTCACACTGTATCTGCTTCCAGCAGTGGCTTTCCTCATTCTGTTGCAGGGCAATGTAAGCAGGAAAGGCATAGCCACATAACAGCCTTCAGCAGTCTGCTGTCCAAGCCAAGCACCAGCTCTGCCCCTGCTCACAGAGGGCCATAGTATTTCATTATCAATATGTCCCCATCACAGTCAAGTTCTTCCTTGTAAGATCAGTGCCTGGTATTACCTTTCCAATGCATAAAGCAATATTTTTGCAATCACTGCATGCATGAGTGCAATAAAAAAAATACAAGCACATTGAGGATCCTCAATTTGCTTCCAAACAAAAGACTTGTTTCAGGTATTAAGGGCAGATACTCAGTTGCTATAAATTGCTACATGGTAGAGACAGTCAGAATTCATTTGAAATTCACAGATCTATGACAATTTTCATTTTCAAACAAATCACACATAGCAGAGCATGGCAGCTGTAATTATTTGTTTTGTGGTGTACATAGATGGCTGGAGCAAGTGGGAGCAGCATTATGCAAGACAACAGGCAGGCACCCAGCCGGCTGCAGGCACCATGCAAACAGGCAGTGTGTAACTAGTGAATGAGACCAACAAACATTAGTGGGTGATGAAGACAGGGCAAGTTGGATGATGAAGTAACATAAAAAGCAAGAACATGGTTTAGCATCAACTAGTCAGATGTGTATTTTATATTAAAAAAGAAGCCACTGGTAGCAGCAAGCACAGTATGAATGTTACACTTATGAAAATAAATACATTTTAGCTGATTTTAGGGCCTTTTTAATTTCCACATTTATAATCGAATTCAATTTCCCTGAATTTGCTCACTCATAGCTATATTTGCTTTCTAAAATAGCTTCACAAGAATGTCTGGTTCTCTATTGTCAAATTGGTGATACAACCACTCATGAACAGTGTTGGAAGTGGAATTAGACTGTTTGGTTATTGAGGTATTTGAGCAGCTAACAAACTAACTTCAAAAATATATTTGAGTTCATCCTGCTTAGTCAGCTATCATTAATGATACTCAGATTCCCTTTCCCTTATTAAGTTTCGGCTGATCAGAGATCAGAAGCAATCGCATTTGTCAGGACTCCATGAAACCCGTATTACCAACAGTGAGGAACAAATAGCCAAAGCAGGGGAAGAAGCCTTGGGCTGGCGTACATACTACTTGTCCTCACACAAACATTTCTAAGAATTAAACGTCTTTTGTGAATACTTTGCAAACAAAAACAACTGCAGACTGAAAAAGATTATTGATGATGAATGGCTCAATGGGATTTATTTACCACATCAGCTGGAAAATGCTCATTATTTGTAACATTGTTAATAAAATATTTATATTGTTAAAGTAGAATCAAATAGTAAACCATTCAAGCTATGTAATTGTCTTCTATTCGTGTTGACTGCAAACATCTCAATCTTTGCAACAGAAATAGTTATTAATTAACAACACTAATTTTCTAGACTTGTTCAGACTGCACTGTTGATTAAATATCCTCAGGACCCAGTAAGAATGATAAATTAGCGCGTTATGACTTGTCAGTTACAGAAACATGAGTTTCAGCTACTGGGAAAGTCTCTGAGCTACATAAGTACTTCCTGCATTCCTACAAAATACAAAACACATGGTGAATTGCCTCCACTTAAAAACAAAAAAGGCTGCGGAATTGGATGTAACTAGTAATGTGCTTTTTCACAGCATAAACTATAACTTCTTAATAAACAAGAGAAAAAGCAAAGATATTGCAAAGTGGCCAACACACATTTGTGCATATACCTTTGTGCCCACACATTTATGCAAATACAATCAACATTTGATTCCCATGGGTGTCACTTTTTCCCTACATTGTTCAAGTTAGTTCCTGCATTACTTCCTAAGATAAATAAGTAGTAGGAAAGGAAACAAATAATAGAGGAGACAAAGACTGTCTAATAAAATAAGGTATCTACCTCCTCCTTGGTACTCTATTACATCACACTCCCATAAAATATTTTCTAAAATCCATTTGTTCTAGATATCTTCTCCTCTCCAGCTAATATACATACAGCTTATTCTGCTTTTGGAACACTTCAGTCTTAATATTTTAACCAGTTCACATGGGAACATTTATCTGGATGCATTCATGTAAGTTAGAAATGACAAAGATCTAAGCACAAATTCTTGCAGCACTCTGAATAGTATCCTTGCTGGGAAAAGAGACCTTTCTTTGTGCTAGCCATTTCTTAACCTAAGCCTATGCTTTCGTCTTCTTGGATGTTGGTCCTGCATTGTGCATGAAGACAAAGAAGCCTGTAAGAGATCATCTATACTGCCTGCAAATGCAGGTGCACTGGACCACAGAATGTTCCTCTGAGTCATTTCCCCTGCACTGCCCTTAGAAATAAAACTTCATCTCCTTCTTGTCTCCTTTGTTCTCTTTACCACCAAAAAAGGATGGTAATTTGTTGGTCTGTAATACAGTACACATCAAGGATTTGGACTCCATTGTGTTAGAAACTACACAAAAAAGGATGAAAAGAAAATCCTTGCTCTAGGAAGCTTGCTGTTCTGAGAATTATGTATGCTAAGTTGCAAAACAGTAATGGGCTGGATCAATACAGCATTTTTTATGTTTTCCCTTGCTTTGATCCTTATAGAAAACAAGGAATAGAATCAGTTCACTAGCAGCCAAGCTGTAATCAGGTAGCAGGGAGTCACAATGAAGGTAAATCTTGTGGTAGATATGAAGAAGGCTGTATGAATGTCTGTGGAGAGCACAGAAAAAGCAAAAGTGTATTTGCAGGGACTGCACGCAATTGCCATAAATTTATGATGACAAAGGTCTTGCCCTTCAGATGACAAAGGTTGACATAGCTTAAAGACCAGATGATGAACATTCACAAAGACATAAGATCCATTCAAGCCTAGAGGCCCCATAAGTGCGTAACATTAGGACATGGTAACTGAAGGAGAGAGATGGCTGCCTGTTTGTGTAGCTGCAAGTAGCTCCTCAGCCCAAGGAACCGGGTTTCCATTTGCACTTGGATCGATTAAGGAGCACTGTGGAAAGCTCAAGCTGCTCTCTGTAGAGCCATAACACAATACATCAGGTTGTCTACCCCCACATCCTGACAGGGTCAATGGCACAATAAAATCGAGTGACAGTTTTTCTAGCTCATCTCCTCTCCTTTCGTTCAATCAAGGCATTTACCTTCTAGAAACCATTCACACAGGACACTTACTCCTTGCTGCCCAGCATTTTTGCTACTGCAGACATAAATCAGAGGCAGCTATTACACTGATCTCAGCAGCCCAGCCAGGACAGCAAACCAGGACAAAACCGCCTCCAGGACATCCCACCCAGCTGCCTGCCAGGCTCTGTCCTCCCATCCTGCTGGATCATCTACTCCCTGGCCTCTGCCTCCCCCCTTTTATTGCTACCACATGCAGAGAACTGTAACTGCTCAACTGGTATTTCCGTGGAGCAACAGTTATTTCCTTGGAGGGGTTTCTTTTTTGGTATTATGGGGTAGGTCACAGAGCATGACTATATAGAGAGCCAGAATTGGGGCACAGGCATAACCAATCCCCATGTGCAGGCAGAAATATAAGAAAATGGCCTAGGTGCATTCAAAGCAGAAAAGAATTAAACTGGACACACTGCTTTTAGCTGCATGCCTCAGTAATGCTTTCCCAGGAGGCGATGGGGGCCTACTTGATCGACAGCCAGAAGCATGAGTTAATTCTACATCGCTTGACAAAAAAACCTTGGAAGATCTTATTAAAACAAGCAAACCCCAGCCTTTTTTAAAGGTCCTGATGCAAAGACTGCCTGGCACAGGCTGTGTGGTGCCTCCACAATAACTTCATACTGACCCCCACTGTTCACACACTGTGAATACAGACGGGCCTTGGGCAGCCTGGCTTTCCTGTACATGCAGAAAAGCTAACGTACAGCACAGCTGCTTCTTCCTGAAAGTGTTGGCAATCGCTCCACGGTGGAGTTGCTCAGAATTTTGAGACACACAGCACATAGGCTGGAATACCTGAGGAATTACTCTGATCACGTTGCTGCATGCCAGAAAATCTGGGACAAACATGAGAAAAAGTTTAAAATCCACCTAAGAAAAGTGTTCAGGCAGAAGGAGAATGCAATGGAGATAACCTAACTATGTAGTAGCTATCATCTAGAAGAAGATGACCTTTCAGCCCACCCAGAGAACCTGGCAATCACTCAGCCCACTGGGAAACAAAGGCACAAATCCGTCCAGCTTCCAGACTCGCCTGCATTTCTCGATCCACCAGCCTCTTCCCCACACCACTTCTCCCTGGGATTCACTCACCGTTGCCCTAATTTCTCCCTCTCCCCACACTCGTGTTTATTCACCCTCCTGATGTGCACAGGCTCTCTGCCTGGGCTGCAAGCATCTCCCCCATCCTTTCCCTGTGGTCATCCCTACACACCATTTCTGTCCTTTCTGACAACTGAACATTTTCTGAATTTTCCACTGCACACAGACTTTTTACACCCCAAACCTCCTCTCTTTCAGCTTCCCAAATCACTTTTCCTCCAGAACATAAGGAGCTTTATTTCCACCCTCCTACTCCCCCCTTTTTTTTCTGATTATGGCTCCAGTGGCCACTGGCTTGGGAGGATTGTCAGGGTCATTTCCACTTTCCTTTGGAAAAAGCTACCTCTCTTACATAAAAACTGGCAGACAAAAAGGCCTTTTGGCACCTCAGCATCTTATTATAGTTTAGGTTTGTAAGTGAGGCTGACACTCCCCTGCTTTGCGAACTTCCCTGTTTTCTTTTTCCCTATGTTTTTTTAATAAATACCATTCTTCATGTTATTCTGCCTGTAGGGTAGTGACTGACAAGCTTTAGCAAGGGTAAGCTTCAGCTATCAAGAAACACAATCAAAACATGTTTTTATTCCTCTGGGTTTCTGGAAAACTGTGGCAGAATGTGACAAACCTGAAGTTAAACTATTTTTAGCAGAATGCTTTATTGCAGAAACATTTTACTGAAACCATACCAAGCACAGCTTGCTGCCCAGGGCATCCCGCTCTCCCCTGTGCCCAGGCGACTGCTGACCATTTCCAGAACTTTGACCTTTCAGCGAAAGTCTACTAGAGCTGGCATTTTGCCCCAAGATGAGTTGTGATAGCAAGGCTGGAGTGAAAGGGGCAGAGCTTTAAAGGTAAAGAGATGTCTTTATCAAAAAGTGGAAGGTATCATCATAGTTTTTAGTGACTGGTAGGTGCTAGGAAGGTTTTAGCACCCGAAGGAACAGCAGGTATACTGATCTATAACTTCCTTTCTGAAGACAAGGATATAAAATAAACAGTGAAAGATTGCCAGTATATGAATCTGGCTTGTTAATATAAACTCAGTCATTCCTGGAGATGTTTCTTCCTTTTTGACCTAATTTTTTCAAGAATGAAATCTTGCTCTGTGTTTTGTAGAAGATACCTGTTAGTAGAGCTCTCAGGCTGCTGATTCTCCATTGCAGAGTTCAGAATTATGTTGCAGTTTGGTGTGTTCAAGGTCAGTGGTCAGGCTATGCTGGAGCCCTCAGGCTCCCTACTAAAAAGGGAGACTCATGGTGCGCTGCAGAGCTGTTTAACAAGGTCAGTTTGTTCAAGTAGAGATGTCTTTTTCAAAAAGATTGTTTGCAATACAAGCAATCCCACATGTTTTCTGAAAACTAAATTTATCATAAAAGTTCGTGTCTGTGTGCATATCTTTCCAGTCGTTTAGATGTAATAAATACTAGGATGTTAAATCACAGTAAAAGACGCGGAATTTTTTTAGTCTTCTACCAACAGAGCATGTCTGTTGCTTAACTGGAAACCCAAAGGGAAATAGCTCACTGAACTTCAAATGAAACCAAATGCAGGCTGGGAAAATTTGCATTAAGTAAAGAGAAACGTATCTGAAAAGCAGCAACTGTATTTTCTATTTGAAAATTCTATATAATATTTCTGTAATATGACTGAACTTAAAATTAGACATCTGTTTAGATGGATTACTTAGCACCTTGGCACAGATGTTCTGTGTTTTTTATTATAGCACTTCAATTAAAGAATATTCATCAGCGTTCACTCAGCACAGTTAAGTGCCACTTTGAATAGAGCTGCACGGGGAATGGCTTCTGTGTGCCACTTGTAATAGCAGCTTTAAATCAGATGGCGATGGCGAACGATTTCCACAAAGCCAGTCACAACCCTTTCTCACTACTGAGTGGAGAAAGAGGTCGGGAGGGGACTTGTACCCTCACATCTGTGCAGCAGATGCTGACACACCTTCCGTGACTCCCCAATATCCCCACGTCCCAGGAGGGAGTGGAGCAGGCACTGAATAAACCAGCCAGGGCATCCCCTCTACTTGCCTCTGCCCCACTGCCTCCTCCCATTGCTTCCTGCTGTCTTCCCACTGGCTCCCCAGCACAAGAAGTGTGCTTTACCAATAAGGGGTTTTCAAAGTAGAAGTAGAGGCAAGAGGAAAACAAATGCGACATAAAATTTGTCACAGCTAATCAAGGTAACAGGGAATAATTTAGGCTCGATCCCAAGAAAACTACAGAATGCTACCCAGGATGGGTATGTGGCAGTCCTTCAAAAGCATGTGCCAGGTGATGTAGTCCAAAAAATAAATTCTTAAACACTGTGGACCAAGACAAAAGTTTACAAATTTAACTGCACATCCCCACAAAGTATTTCTCGCAATTCAGTGTATTCATTTCACAAATGTCTCAGGTCAGACTCTTGCAGGTGTAGCATACCTCCTACCCCGGGCTCCGCGTGGCAAAGACCTGCAGAAGTGACTGCTGCCTACTGCAGAAATGTGCTGGGCGGGTTTGATTTGCAGAGAGCCTATAATTTGCTTCCCATCTCTTTTTAAACCCATTACATTCCTAACAATGGAAGCTGTCAGCTGAAGTGATTTTGTCAGCCAAATTTGAGAGACTGCACATTTTATGACCATTAAAGTTTCCTGTAACTTCCTACTTGAATTTTTCCATGTCTAAGAACATGGGTTTTTTTCATTTGTCAAATTCCAAAATAAGCATCAGCAGTGATAAGAACTTGTCAGCTCAACAGAAAAAAAAAAAAAAAAAAAAAAGGAGATTCGTTCTCTGAGTTATTTCTCTTCTTTTAATCTAATGATATTTAGTATAAAATGCATAGACAATCTACATCATTAAGTTACATGCTGTCTTACAGCACTACCATTTTTGACCCTATGGGTTTGGTTTGCATTACCCACAGAGGCAATTCGTCAGCAGTAGGAGGAGAAATATATTCCCCGAAGTTTAATTTCACCCCAGCAATTACAGTCCCTTTCTGGATCATGTGAGGTGCACACTTGTGTCAGGCTACGACAGTGATGAACCTCAAATTCCCCTAAGGCACAGTCTCACTTTCAGCAGAAATCGCCCATCTGGGTCAAAGTGGGGAGTAGACTTATGGCAGCCAGAAGCTGGTGTGTCAGCTTTTGCTACCCATACATGTTTTAAATAAATATATCCACACATTTAGGCTCTCCCAGTGCTTTGTTTGGAGGTAGGTAACTCACCCACCAAGCAGGGAAAGCAGCTAGCTAACGTGTCTCATCAGGCCCGCTGTGCTGCATGAAGTGATTTCTTTTTTTTTAAACTCATAGTTTTAGCCTGAAAATCAGTCTTAGTCAGATACTCCCCTGGCATTTGTGTTTCTTAAACTGCTGTCAGTATCTGGCCATTAAGGACAGCAGGCTGTCCTTTTCCACTGTGCTAAGCAGAGCGCAGAGCAGATGCTTGGCCGGGAAGCACAGTGCTCTCTAGTCGTTCAGCTGGGGCACCCTAGGATAACTCACTGGAGCTTTGGGGCAATTTACACAATAACTCTTTTTGGCATTGTTTCTGAAACAGTTTTGTGGGTGTCTTTCTGCATATGTCCTTTCTCTTTATTCTACTGAAACTTTTTTCTATCCTACTTTATGTCAGTATAGAAACACAGTATCAGAATTCTGCTTTGATTCCTGCTATATGCTGATATAACAGAAAAATAATCAAATGGCTATGATGGCTTAGCCTCTGTTCTGGTTTTGAAGATGTTAAGAAATCTGGGAGACTGTATTTTGGAATGCATTTCTCATACCCCGATCCCTACCCTGCTGTCCATAGGAGACTTTCTGGATGAAAGGTGAAACCCTGCGTGCCCTGCTTCAAATGCTGCTATTTACCTTTCATAACTACATGAATCAACAAGCTGGATAAATATTTTTCCATGAGGAAGGGATGAGAGAAGGATGGAAAGAATAACATGTGACAGGTCTCAGTCAGTTCACTGTATTACTGGAAGGCATTTAAATACTTCAGTAAGAAAAGCAGGCCAAGAGGAGATGAGGATGGAGGTTAAAAGCACTGAGTGTACATGGTAGAAAGAGGTTTTTTGAAATTACTGGAAAGATTGAAGTGACTTCTTGATTTTATTATATGCAGGGCAGGATATTTTGTGGGTATGGCTGCTTAAAACAGGGTTTGACAGGATCCAGTCTTCAGTTAAACATCAGTGTGGCTGTATGTTCAGATGCCACTGAATATACTTGCAAGAGTAGGTACAGTTTCTCATGAAAGTATCCTGTTAAAAAAAGAGCCAGATAAGAGACCATTTCCTGCCTAATGTAGCTGAGAAACCTGATCCTACAAGAAGGTGGCCATTCTGCACAGCAATTCACAGTTTAGTCATCTTTCATTTTTATAAAATTAAAATTCTTTGAGACTAGTGTCATATTCCTGACTTGCTTTGTGCCCTACAGCAGAGTGGTACATTGCTCTCCTTTCAGATGTTAGCCCTGCTATCCTCCCTCTCTCCCACATATAACCACTCCATCAGCTGCACCCTTGGATCACATGCAGTATGCACACTGCAATGAACCAATTCAAGCAAAATACACACATTTGTTTTGGGTAAATGTCATCCCTTTAGAAGGCTGAAGAAAAATATTTTATTAAAATAACTTTTGGGGTAGAATCATAGAATTGTTCAGGTTGGAAAAAACCTTTAAGATCATCGAGTCCAACTGTAAGCCTAGCACTGTTAGCCAGCACCCTGTCCGGCTGAATCTTAAAAGTGTCCAGTGCTGGGGAATCCACAACCTCCTTGGAGCGCTTATTCCTATGGCTGATTGTTATCATTGTGAAAAATTTTCCTCTTTTGTCCAGTCAGAATATCCCCAGGAGTAACTTGTGGCCATTAGCCCATGTTTTTTCCATGTGAAGGGTTCTGTCTATTCATTAGGTTGTAAATACTACACTGGCTTCATGGAAATACCAGGGTGCCTAAATATCATAGGTGACTAGAATCTTTTCAGAGATTATACGTGCACATAATACCCTTTTTATCCTACAGGGGATTGAATCTTGCACTAAAAAGAAAACGTGCCATACCTTTTTTGAATTTCTGCACAAATTCCTAATCCGTAAATGCCACCAGTGTGTTTCTACTTGCAACAGGAGTGAAAACTGGAGTGGACACTAGGGTGTACTGGAAAAGCCGTGACAGTAGGGCGGGCAGGGTCTGGGCAGGGTGGGCATGGTCCGGACAGGGCCTGGGCAGGGTCTGGGAAGAGTGGGCATGGTTCGGGCAGGGTGGGTATGGTCCGGACAGGGTCCGGGCAGAATCCGGTCAGAGTGGGCAGGGTCCTGGCAGGGTGCGGGCAGGATGCGGGCAGAGCGTCCCTGCTCGGCGGGCTGGGTGCGGCTCATTTCTCTCAGCGCCGGCAGCACAGCGGCCTCTCGCGGCGCCCGGTCCGCCGAGTGCTAAAATCTGCCTGTGAACTACCGCCCCCGATCACCAGCTGTCAGCTGTCGTGACCCTGCTGGCACTGCCTGCTGAAATACGCAGCCTCTAACATAAGCCAAAGGAATCGGAAAGGCAATGCGAATGCATGCCCGCTGACCAACTCAGACTTTTCAAATAAGGCATGCCAGCCTGCTAATAACTTCATTGTCACAGGTCACAATTTCCCGAACTCCAAAGCTCCCCATACAAAATTTGACTATGTGTGGATGCAGAGACAGGTCCTGCCTGGGAAAGCTCACCAGCCACAGAAACCACCCCAGTCGTGCCAATATCTTGTATAGGGGGCCTTGGATCCTCTGTATTCCTGACTCCCAAAGGCAAGGGGTCAACCTCGAGTCTCCCCTGGAGCTTTCTGCCAGAGGCTCCAGGTAGGACCATTCTCCTTGGCTGCACTGTAAAGCATGTTTTTCACATCTTGCGCTGTCCGGACTGCCCCAAGGGCTACTGCATGAACTATCTCCTGTTTAATGTGTTCAAAGGGAAAGTGTCCTCCACATATCATGAGACTGATGCTACAGAGTGGCACTTACACTTTAAAGTAAATGGGTCACATTCATCACACAATGAGCTCAAATAGGAAATCCCAGTTGTCCAGGAATCACTGTCCTGGAAAACAACTTCAATGCACCATCTCCGTTCCCAGCCTTAGGGATAGAGAGTATGCAAAGCATGCTGCCTGACCCTAAAACATGGCAGTAAAACTTGGTGGAAACTAGAAGGGTGGTTTGGGATAGGCCTCATTCAATAACATGCCTTCGGTGCTGCATCTGCTTTGCCCGTCACAGGTTGACTGATAGTAAACTTTGTTTGGCTCCCAAAAGTTCTCTCAAGCCATTCCTGACAATCCTCTACACTATAGACTGAATCATATAGGTTGAATAGTGACACAATAAACAAAACATTTGAATGGTTTTCAATTTAATTTCCAATTTTGTTGCTACAGTATAGGCTGAATATACTAAACAGATCTCTTTAAATTGTGTAATACTTAAAAAATTGTTCAAAGTTCAAGTTCCTGAAGCTGAAGAGCTTCAGCTGAAGTTGTGCAGCAGTACTCTGATAGTTATTCTGCCTGAAGAATTTTTTCTAGAGATTTCTTTCTTATGGCCCTCATTTTCCCCTGGATGTTTAAAGTTAGTAATAATCAATTTTTAATAGTTTCAGCTCATGAGTCTTGCTGTATTTATTCAACAGTATAAAAGAGCTGCTCATCATCCAGTTCTGTTAGTGTCTCATAGCTCTAATCTTGACCTAGTTTGTGAATGTTTTATTTATTGACAGCAGGCTACGCAAGCAGCCTCAACTCAGAGGGCTTCCAAACACAGGCTCGGTCCAAGAGGACACAGCTTCTCCAGGGTATCCCCACCTTCTCCATTTTTGTTTTTGTCAGCTACTCCCTCCTTCCTAAAAGGTCTTTCAAGCTTCATTTTAAATTGACAGTATTTCTATCATTCTTTCATCAAGAATCATTGCCAACAACTAACAATTAGTTTCTCCTTTCTTGTATGAACTATGACCACAAATCACACACACAGATCTTGTACTGTTGTTGGAAAATGTCCATGATGATATGACTCATTTCTCAGCTGAGATTGCAGATACTTTGAAAGCTGGGGCTTTGCATTTTTCTCATCTTTCAATAAAAATAGTCTAGGAAAAGAGAAAGTCTGGAGCATCAAGGAAGGAGGAGCAGCAGAAACCCTGAAAGTAAGTTGAGCATGTATCACTAGCTTCATCAAGATCCACACATAACAGTGTGAATTTGTTACACTGGGCTTCCTGGTACTTTATGGTACTTCTGATTTAGAGAACAGACAGAAGTGTTAAATTGATTAAAAGCTATACATGAATCAGCAATATGAGCTTGCAGCCAAGAAGGCCAACTGTATCCTTGGCTGCAAAAGTGTGACCAGCAGATTGAGGGAGGTGATTTTGTCTCTCTGCTCCACTCTGGTGAGACCCCACCCGGAGTACAGTGTTCAGTTCTGAAGCCCTCAACATAAGAAGGACATGGACCTTTGGAGTGAGTCCAGAGGAGAGACACAAAAATTATCAGAGGACTGGAGCACCTCTCCTATGAGGAAAGGCTTAGAGAGTTGGGGTTATTCAGACTGAAGAAGAGAAGGCTCTGGGGAAAACTTCCAGTACCTAAAGCAGGGCTTATAAGAAAGATGGGGACAAGCTTTCTAGATAGGGCAAGCAGTAATGGTTTAAAGCTAAATGAAGGTGGATGTAGACTAGATATAAAGAAGAAATCTTTTACTATGAGGGTGGTGAGACACTGGAACGGGTTGCCACAAGAATTTCTGGATGCCCCATCCCTGGAAACATTCAAGGTCAGGTTGGACAAGGCTCTGAACAACCAGATCTAGCTGAAGATGTCCCTGCTCATTGCAGGGGAGTGGACTAGATGACCTTTAAAGATTGCTTCCAACCCAAAATATCATATGGTTCTATGATTAAACCCTTAATGTCAACATCTGAGAACATCCTTCAACCAAAAGACCAAAAAAACCCCAAAACCACAGCCAAAGAAAAAACTCACATAGAGACACAGAAGGGTTTTTCCCCATTTAGTTCTAAAACATAAGATACTATTTCATAGTTGTATATAGAAAGAAATCAGCCCTTTATACCCTCTGCCTCTTGCTGTACCTTTACAAGAAGCTCAGGAAGGTAGGCTCCCTGCAAATTCTGAAATTATTTGGGACAAAAGGTGTCTGCTTTCAAGATAGCCATCATACTGTTTGCAATACCAGAGTAATGCTATACCAAACAGCCACTGCCTGAGAAAACCAACATCAAATGACAGCAAATAGAAACTTCTACTGCAGGAGAAGTTATTTCAAGGGAAAACATAACAGCTTTTAAAAGAAGCAAATTGACCCAGAAGTTAAATACTCCTATCTGCAGAGTAGCACAGGCTACTCTCCCCAGATAGCTACAAAGCCCCATGGACTCCCTGGGGAGTCTTGGGTCACCACGCTGAGACCCAGGGTCAGGCCTGACTGCAGTAGTCCCCCAGAGCTGCTTCAGCTCTGAAAAACCTCCAGAAAGTTGCTATGGCTGCTACAAATTTGCACAAGAAAAAGGAGCCACAGCAAGAAATGGGCAGAGCTTAGGGGTGAGGGTGGAAAAAAAGAAGACAACTCCTAACGTCTCTAACCATCTCTCTAACCAGCCATGGCTATTTTGACTCTTGGCTCACCGTGTGGTCTTAGAGCAGGTTTTGCCTCCCTCTACCCACAACATACTTGCAGATTGAATTTACTTTATTATTTTCTCGTCACATGCGCAGAGTCCCCCTTTGCCCAGCTTTTTGTTTCTACCTCTCCCCAGCTGTTACTTTCTCAGCATCTCATCAGCATACACTTTCAATTCCCTTTGAGACTCTTTATAAAGGTGTAAAGGAACATAAATTCACAATTTTCCACCAAATATATTTGATATTTGACTACTTCATAGCATACTAAAACTGGACTCACATAAAGAGGCTTTCAAAAGGTCAAATTCTGTGAATATCCAGTTTCTAGCATTATATTCAGCTGTGCTTATACTCTTTTTGTGTTCATTTTGTCAGACTATACTAACAAATGAGTTTGCTGATATTATTTATGGGCTAGTAAATCTTATGTGCAACAACATAAAATTCATACTAATGAGCAGAAATCCATCACTGATCTGTATGTTCAGTCAAAACAAAAGTAAATATCTGAGACTGTGAATACCAAATTCTTACTAAGTAAGTCCTGAAGATACACAATTTGAGGATTAAATTATTCATAGTATTTCCACTGACTTCAAATAATAAGTATATTTGACAAATTTGTAACTCATTTGTGGTTAATGTTTAAATGGGAAAAGCTAAAAATTGCTATATATATGATTCTTGCAATTTATTTCAAATAATAACCTCCTAATTTTAATCAATATAGACTCTTGAAAGTTTCCTAATGAAGCCCACTTCAATTAGTTTCAAGAAGATTTTATCACGTTCAAAATTGATTTACACTGATACGATTTCCCTGCAGTCAGTGGAGCAAAACTGATTTATTCCTGATGAAGATCTATCCTGCAGCAAGGTACAGAAAGTGCTCACAGCTGGAGGTTCCCGTGGTGGTGCTCCTGGGGCAGAGGAGCTCTGACTGGTAGACAATTCATGCGGTTGTTTCCATCACACCCTTGGTCACAGCTCCTCTGCACACCCAGTGAAAGAAGGGCTGGTTGGGTATAATCCCGACGAGGCATGTAGGTGTCACATCAGAATTCATTGCACCTATTTCTCACTTTATTTTGAGCATCTGAGGGTCACAGAATGGGAATCTGTGGATTTCTCCATGCTCCTTCACTTCAGCACAGTGAGATCGTGAACTTTGCAGTGAAGATGCTGCTCCTGTAATACATCTAACATGTACTAACATGTGACTTCATCTTATGAGGCACTTAGTGAGGGATGCTTTAGTTTTATATAAACCTTTTTTTACAAAATATTTGCAATCTCAGCCAATTGATGAAATTTGTGAAAGGGAGGAAAAAATGCAAACAGAAAGCAAAACCAGAAAGAGAAATGAAGAAATTAAATCCAGGAGGAAAATAATAGAGGAAAATGAGACAATTAAAAAATATAATCAAGTATGACTTGAAGGTTTGAATGAATATAGTGGTCATCAGCAGAACAGTGTAGCATTCAGTAGAGATTGTCAGCTTTTGTGATTAAAGTCTCCTAGAAAAGAGTTTGTCATTAGATGTCTGCCCTTGTTCTGCCCTTCTTTATCCTCACAGCCTTCAGCCATGCTGCCATTCAGTTCCCTGGGGGTTTTGTCCCCTGTCCTCTTCTCTTCTGCCCACTCTGAGGCACATTCTGCTTCTTTTACTACCCCTATGGCTTGCAGAGAGGCACAGCTTGCTCAACCAGGCCCTTTTCACCCAACAGCAGGAGCGGACTTGCCTACAGGCAATAGTAAAGAGAGCAGAAGGATGGCTGTAACACCCTCCCCACTTCCCCAGTTCTGCATGAACAGGTCCCCAGAGTGGAGGGAATTAATTTCTTCCATCTCCTGCAGTTGTCCCTGTTGACTGCAACCCTTTCAGAGGCAAAGGTGAAGAAAGTAGTCAGGTACACAGTGCTCCTCACCACACCATGCTGGGAAATGATGTGCGTCCCTTGGGTGCATATCCAGGAGCCACTGCAGCCTGTCATGCTAGCTCTTTGTCTTGGAATTTATAATTAATAGATTGAAACCTCTTTTTAACCACATGCTATGTCCCTCCATCCCCAAGCTAAATACACAAAATAAGGAGGGGGCCGGGAGGCACTGACAGCTGGGGTGGTTTGCCCAGCATAGGTCAGAAATGGTGGCAGAAGCAGAATGCAGTTCCCCTGCCCTCCTCAGTCTGTTTACTGAGTCTGTCCCTCAGTAGAGTGAATAATTGATACCTCTGCATACTGCTAAGCCATTACAGCCCTGGGCTTTTATTCTGGATCATAAAAGAACCTCAGAGGGGTTGAATCAATTCTATTAAATGACATATCATCAGCAACTTTTGTGCCAACACTCTCTTCTCCCCCACTCTGTCCCCCATGCCCCTTTTAATCATTCACTGATTTCTGAGGTAAGGGAGAGAAAAAGAATGAGAAGGGAGTCGTAACACTGCTTCTTTAAGTCACGATTGCTAATGCAGACCTTGGATTTGTCTTATGGATGATGTTTGGCTTCTAGCAAAGTTAGTGGGTACTACTGCTCTGTGTCAATGTGGGGGAAATCAGATTGACTGCACAGATCAATACCTCAGACACAAAAGCCTTCTGCATGCAGGCTAAACAAAAATCTATTAATTAAAACAAACCATTTAATCCATGTCCAGAGAGATGAAATTCTCAGAAACAAGCTAGTATTTAAACCAGATCCCGAGTGTGAATAAATCTCAGTATCTTCAGCAGGAACTGACAGAAATGATCTAGTGGATTTCCTAGAAAAATGACAATCTGCTATTTGGGAGCTGCCAGAGAATGAGGATGTTTCCTATATTGATTGATGCTATAAAATACTCACCCACAACCAACTTAAGGGTTCTCCTTCCAAGAACACAATGCTTGTGACTTTAGTGGAAATGAGAGATAAGGAGAAGATCCTTCAGGCAGCCTGGAAAGAGAGAAGCATTGAATTCCAAGGGCAAGTGATAACAATTTCTCCAGACTTCAGCCAAAAGATACAAGAAAGACGGAATTGGTAGAAATTTAAAAAGCCTTTGTAGATTTTAAATCTAAGGCTGTCATCTTTTCTGAAACTGGGAGTTCTACATGAAAATAAAGATTACCTCCTCTGGGATGCAGACTGAAGGAAACAGTATGTAACAGATATTACCCCTGTTGTTGCTCAGGGCGTTCAGATGGATTAATTGGTTGCGTTTTGCTGGCAGAACCCAGGTAGTGAGTCCCAGCTATGTACGCTCTGTGCAGAGGGCCCCATGGGAGTTTCAACCAGCCCACCAAGTCTACTCCGTCACGGGGACTGAGACAGATGGTACAGCTGCCAAAGCTGGTGAGGCTGAGCATCTGGTAAATGTGTTGATTTAAAGCAGTTCTCAAGCAGCAGCTGCTGCTGTGGCTGAGACTAGCAGAGTTCAGAGCTGCTCCCCTGGCCAGAGCCCATGAAGGAGCTGGGGCAGTATTGCCACATCCTATTCTTGGAAGCAAGTACCAAATATTTTGGAAGATGAAGAAAAGCAGCCTCCCTTCTGGGCAACCTGTCAGGGATTGCTGATATCGGGGAGGGAGTCAGCACCATGGAAGGTTACTGCTACCACTATTTCACAATGATATTTAGATTCCTTTAGGAACGCTCCGGTCAGGCTTTTATTTTATTTCTTGGCTTTGTCAGTAACTTCTGTCCCTCCATCTCTCTTTCGAATAAACAATGTCTGGTTTAAATATAACTCCAGTTTAACTTCTGACTCTTCATAGCCAGAGATGAGTAATGATTTCCCTGAGGTACAAAGAGAACACAGAGTTTACCAGCTCAGAGCTGAGACTGTAGCTTTTGTGGCTGCATCCCAGCTAGTTTTAGACTGGCAGCGTGGAGCACTGGGCACGTTGTTCTCTGCTTTTATTTGGAGTCTGAGACAGCTTTTGTCCCTACTTGTCTATAATTGCATTGATACTGAGTGATACCACACTGCTTAAAAGCCACATAAATATAACCTTAATGATACCAAGTCATCAGAAGAACACTGATGGCAGGGGACTGAGGAAAAGATTACAAGCTTGCGAAAAGTACTGCTGTTTTTCTAAACTGCATGGACGGCCTCAGAAAAGGCCATGAGGCTGCTATTAAATACTGCTGTTGTGCCCAAGAAAGAGAGTACCCGGGAGCTATGAGGCCATATTAGCCTGGCTACCAAAGCCATTCCCACAAATGCAATGTCCATAGGTACTTTTGAAAAGTTCACTGCACCACTCTGGAAATGTAATTATTTAAAGGAAGGATTAATTTCAGTAGAAAGCGAATACTTTTTGTGTGTGTCCAGCCCACTATGCTAGAAAATTACTGCTGACAACGCTGTCAGGAAAACTCTCCCAGTATGCCTCACATGAAAGGCTAAGTGAGACAGTATGCTTGGTGGCCAGATACTGAGGATACTGGGGAATCAATTTATAACTGTAAACCTTGTCAGCAGAAAGCTTCTTCTTCATCAAGAAATCCCTGCGAAGTAGCCACCCTGCCAACAGCAGTGAGATCACTCTGCTTCTGCCAGCCTTTCTCAGATAAAAAATTTGCAAATGAGGCCAGAGTTTGCCTATGCCTTTTAGTCATACAGTTTTCTCCACCGTACAGGTCTCTTCATTTCTGTGACTTCTGGTTTACCTAAAGAATTAATGTTTGATATAGTAGGGCCTGGTTTACACCTTAAGAACTGAGGAGATTTTTGCACGTTGATAAAATTTGACATGTTTTATCCGTGCTCTGCCATCAGAGTACTAATGGGAATCCAAATGTTTTTAGAACTTTTTAACTGCCACACAAACCGTCAGGAGACATGCCCTATCTTTAAATCAGAAAATAGCTTCTTTCCTGCTATCTTATCAAACAGCACCACATAGTCCTACAAAATGCAGCCTGGCCAAACTACTAATGGGGAGATGTTTACATATTAGACGGGAAGCTATGAGACCTGATTTGGGTAATCACAGGAAATGAGGGAAGCAAAGTGTGGTGGAGAAGCAATTCCAGAACTGGTCTGAAAAGGGAAGAAATTTGGATATGAAGGCTCCTCTTAAAAGCACCAGGAGCATGGATAACAGGGCTTGATGAATAGAGGTGGAAGAGATGTATTGACACTGAGAAAGTGATTATTTCACTAGTACATAGATCATGAGAAGTTTGTTTATATTAATTTTATTTGTCAGTTTGCAATTTCTCCATCATTTGTGTTAAATAAAATTGTTAACAGTTTATGTAAGTGCAGACAAAAAAAAGCTAAGAATTTGTAAATTCAAGGAAGCACACATGCACAATGGAAAAAGTAATGAGTTTTTCTTTAAAAAAATAAAATAAATTAGAAAGTTTTAGAGATATTTATGCTTCTAACAATCCAAGAATATAGGCATATAGAATGTAATTATATATGAATTTGCGATTTTCCAGTTACTCTTTAAAAGGTGTAATTCATGCTTACTGTGAGAAAGAAATAACAGCATTAATAATAGCCAAAAGCATGGATCTGTTCCTCAGCCCTTGGTGTTCTAGTTATCTCATAGAGGAAGAAAGGCACTGCTCTGCCCCAGAAAGTCCATTGGCTGCATGAGGCTGATGGGACTTTACCACACTCACCTCCTTTTGCTCCTATATTTTTCTTACTTCAGCTATCAGGTACTCATCCTCTCTTTCATCTTCCAAGTCTTGCTTTGGTTTTGATATGGTGGATTCCCACCTCCATCCACCCTGTGAGCGCCAGCTGTTGCTGCCTACATTTACCTTTTTGCCAGAAGCATCTTCCTTCTTTCTCTTACAATGCCCCCAGGCTTGGGAGATGTCTAAGAGTATGGTCTCCTTAACCTCCATCCTTCAAACCCCTTTTCATTGGTGTCCATAAGACAGTCTGGCACTGATGAGATGACTGGTGGGTGGATAACTTTGTCCATCGCCTAGAATAGTTGTCTTGTTCCTTCAAGCCTCTCTATAACCATCTGATTAACAGGGCAGGTGGGGTTCACTTCTATTAATTCTCTTGCGTTTGTACAGTGTTCTGGGACAAGCCTCTGACCAGAGCTGGGAGGCACTACCTCAGTAGTCTATATATTGCAGCAGAAGTATGTGGTCTTTTTGTGTAAGAAAGCCCACTCCTGATATGAAAGTTTAAATATAGAGAAGACAGAGTGTTTTATCCTTGACTTACTGAAAATCCACTTGGGTTTAGGAGCCAGCTCAGAGCGCCTCGTTCATTCGCTGAGTACAGCATGGCTGTAATGTGCTTAGTTACAGTCCTGCTCTTGAAAAATTGATTCCACTTTCAGAAATATTACCAATTCCAGGGGCATTCACTACTGTAAATATAAGGACTATTGCAAAAACCTGGGAACCTCAATGATCTTAAGTATCTTTTCCAACCTAAATATTTCTATGATTCTGTGAAATCATAAAACCCATGGTCAGCTTTATAAATGTGCTCATCAAGTGTTCTAGTTCATGTGAAGGGAAGGAGCGCAGACTGCATATACCGGCAGGCTCATTCACTCAGAGTGCTCTAGTTCAGGAAAATCTTAGAAGAAATTTTATTACAAATATTTTATACTTGTTACAAACCTGTTGGAAACAATATTAAAAAAAAACCCCAACCAACCTTTCTCAACAGCTCAACATGTTTTGGTTTCTTTCTAAGACCAATTGGTGTCCCATAATGCTTTTCCTCCTTCTCCTGAGTTGATTGCAGCCAGCACAAAAGTTACATCCAGAACTTCACACCTGAGAGACTCTGAGACACAATGTGCCCTATACACCTTCACCCAGGGCCATAAAATGGAAGGATAACAACCCTGTGCGCCCCTTGGTAAACAAGCCTTGTAGGAATCTATGTGGCAGTCATGAGGTGCGGGCCAGCACTTTTGGATCTAGTTGAGCTAGCACCAGGCTTGAGTAGATGAGAGGAGAGTGCCTCTTTCCTCTGCACAGCTGTGCTGAAGTCCATGCTGCTCTTTCTTCCCACATTGCTGGCTAAAGGGTGCTGGCTGAGAGCTGCATACTGTGAAAAGATTTTTAAAATCTTATCCATTTTCCTACCCAAACTATAGGAAGCATAGAAGAGTAGAACAAGAATGAGGGGAATGGAAGAAATCCCTCCTTTCAACTTTAATCAGTCTTTAAAAAGACTGATTTTAGTGTGTATGATTAGTTTGGATAAATATTAGGCATTTTTATTTGCTTGATTTTTGTTACTGGGCTGCTGTCCATTGGAAGACTAGCTGTATGAGCATCCCACGGCCATTGCACCCAGCCTCGGGCAGGTTATTTCTATGGAAGGGGAATGTGGCAGGTCCAAGCAACAGAACCAAGGAGCTTCTCAAACCATGGTACCTGCTGGTATCAGAGCACAAAGCACTTTTATTCTGATCTTTCTTTTTACGGTACAAATTCAGACCGATGTGTTCATCTGCAGTGACAACAACAGAAAGCAATTAACAGGAACCCAGTTGGATTTATAAACTACACGTTCCTGCAATACAGCCTAGTTAAATGTATCCCTAAATATAACTTACTACTAAAGATAAGATAGAAAAAAATGCATAGCATATGTTAGTCATATCACTTAGTGTATTCCTTAAGATTCTCATAAGTAGTGGTAAGGAGGGCAGTATAAGGACATGAACAGAGTATAAAGAAATAGAAGTTACTCATGAAGTGAAGAAAACCAACCAGTGGCCATAAAATGAAATATCGTCATGGTGTACCATAAAATGAAAGAAATATTCTGTGGGTTTTTTTGACAAACGCAGAATGCTTTTTAAAAGTTTTGTTAATCTTCATCTGGACGCTAGATGGGGATCTTGAGTCAGCCATGCTAGAGACTCCTTTATCCTGCTTTTTCTTTCTTTTAATGTGTTTTATCATGGACAAAGTAAATGCAACGTAAGTTTACACTTCAGGCATTTATATTTTTTCTAAGGGTTGGGTTTTTTTGGGAAAAGTAATCTACAGTAAATAAATATTTACTTTTAAACATACAAGTTTAATTAAGGTTACACTGCATCTCTCAAAAGAGACGGAAATGCATCTGGAACTGTAGAGCACATGCTCTTCTTCGTCCTAATTATTTGTTTAATTCCAGTGGCACATTGCAATTGTTTTCTCACTTTTCAGTGCGGGATGTGGCTTACAGTGACAATTGTCTTACCACTGAGTAGCGCAGATTATCACAAGGGGAAAGACGACGGAGTCGCTCACTTGCGGCAGTACTAATGACCCAAGCATTGTTATTCCATAAATGAGATCTTTGTGTGCTAACTAAACCTGAGTAATACAGCTGTGAAAGCCGCTTTCCTTCAGTCTTCCCCAAATCTCTGTATGACTTTTACGCACAATAATAAATTAATCTCTCTTGTTAACATGTTGTTGTTTGTTTAACAAGTACCTCTTTCTTGCAATGTCAAGCTAAGCCATAAAATATGAATCGTATTTTGAGCCATTGTCTTAAATAGTTCCTTTCTTGACAGATTCTTTCTCCTCTCTGCAGTAAACTGGGCTTTGCAAATAGCTTTGCAGAGTGGCACATACGGCACTGACCTCAAGCTATCGGACAGCGCTAAGGACTGGCCTTAACTAAAATGAGTTTGGTTGCCTCAGCTCATTTTGTAGGGGCATGCTAGTCCACACCATGTAACATGCAGTTTGGGATTATTGATAGTCTCTGCCCAGAAGATACCCAGAAAGGAATTAATGAAAGCGCTGAAGGATTTCTTGCTGCATCTGTAGAGACAGGGTGTATCCAAGGTGAAATGGGATCATTCCTCGGGCAGCAGAAAGGAGAGACAGTAAAAAAAAACAACCCTGCAGTGGGCCCGTTGTTCTCAGTGTCTCATGCCATTAATGTTGGAACACTCTGTACTGAAACATGCCAGTGGAGGAATAATTTGTGCTGCAGAGAAACCAGCTGAACACCGAATCACTTCTTTTAAAAGGATCAATTTTTAGAATGTTTTATAAATAAACAATTGTTTCTCTGTACGGGGAATGATTTTATTTGATGGCACACAGTGCTGCTTCTGCAGAGCAGATTGCTCTGTCAGAGCAAAGGGAAAAATAATATATTAAAGACATGAGATGCACGAAAAATCTCATTAAATAAGTCTTTACTAGCCTTGAAATGGGATGGTTTACATAATTGATTAATCACAAGGGGACATTTTTGGTCACAGAAATTATCATTAGTAGAGCTCCAAAGTTAAGTAATCTTTATACTAATAAAAAAATGCCATTTTCCCCTCAGATCTTTCCAAGATATCTTCTTTCTTTTAGTCTCTCTGACTTTTACAGGCCTTAATAATTGAACGATATTTAACTAGAAGTGTGGGAGATGAAACCATTGCAAGCACATTTACCCCCATGGTGCTCTGCAAGAGCAGCAGCATGCTTGGGCCCGATCCTGTGAGCTTGGCTGTGATGCTTTACCTACCTGCACCAGCAGTTTGGATTTGGGCTTTTGTCTCCAAACTCTATTCAATGAGAGCTCCCTGAATTGCCTTTTTTTAAAAGACAAATGTAATCATGCCAAGCAGCATCTTTGCGCACCCTTTTTCATTCTGGTGTTAAAAGGCAACTCTACTGATTGTTCCAAAAATCATTCTGACAGATTATTTCACCTCCTTGTGAAACTGTGGGCTTGACAAACACATACACACATTCCGTGAGACAGTTTGCAGTCCTTTAGGATGAATGTGGCTGCATCTAATTCAGAAATATAATAATAAGTATATTTTTTTTTTTATAGCCAAGAATTTAATAAAGGGAAACAGCTTTAGGTACACAGTTCTCAGGATTCTCTTTAGCCAGCTTTTGTTAAGGCTGTTTTACATTGAGTAAAACAGGGATTGCCTGAAGCAGGAATGGGTTAACCAAGGCTTGCCACACCTGATTTCTTTAATGAAAAATAAATGGAGTATGGATCCTAGCCTGGCCCCACACAATGGAGTGGCCATCTTCTCAACTTCTCATTTACTGTAAATCCTTCAGGAGGTACAAACAGTTAGAAATCACATCCACAACAAAAGGACAAATGCAGATGTTTGGCATCTTACAAAAGACTTTCCCATTTGGTATTTTGCTATAGCCAGTTTAATTTGGTTTATTTAACCAGGAAATGATCCTTAAATTGAGACATAGAGTACCTTCTTTTCACAAATGTCTTTCTCAGGACATCTCTAACCAAGTGCTGCAGTACACTGCAGACAAGAAAATATAATCAAAAGTTCATTTATTACTCCAATTTTTTAATGTAAAAATAGGGAAGTATTCATATACCTTAGTAGCATATTGTAATGGCCTCCAAACGTGAGCATAAAATTGGGGTAAAATTAATCCCAGTCTGTAAAGCTTTCTGATTTCTGTTAGTGCATTTATATACAGAACATAATATATATGTAAACACTAGCTCACTATTCCTACTACTAGCTTATATATGTACTGAACATAATTACACAGAATTGAATATTGATATATATAGGAAATATATCGTGTAAATATTTAAAGGACAGTGCAACAGAATTATTTAAGAGAGAATTTCAATGCATTGAGATATTAATTGTACAAAATCAAGATTTCCTTCATGAGTAGTAGTGGTCATATTTGTGACTATTGCAATGTGAGGAACTGTTTTCTTTAATCTGCAGTTATAGTTAGCAAAATTCAAAGCTGAGTCTGAGGGTTTTGAAACAAACCAGATTTTCAGTTTCTTACCAGTTGCTTTTAGTGGAGCGGAACCAGAGCACTGCAGAGATTTACATCTTTTGAGATTCCATGGGGCAGATTTATATATGTCTTTGGCAGTAAAAAACACAAATGCTGATTACTGAATATCATAACTAGTACTTAAAAAACCCTTACCATTCTCCTCCAAATTTGCTTGTATTCTACTGATATTTTATTAGTCCAATTTTTCAATCTGAGATGCATATATTTAATTTCTTGAGAGTTATTTCATTATCTGATAAGTATGTAAAGCAAGTGTATTATAATCCTGTATATGTTTTAAAAGATCTTTTGCATAAGCAGGCATTTGCAATTTACGCAAATATGTGTGTGTGCTCTTTTATCAAGCTTTAATGATGGCTGTACTGAAGTTCATCTTTTTCTGCCTCTGTTTTGGTACTCTTGTTTTTCTGTAGCAGCCTGCACTGGCTGTTCACTATTGTCAAATATTTGTATGAACAAGAACACATTACAACGATGCAATATGCTCAGCCAGTGTGACATATATTTATTTAGCTTTTTGCATCTGAGGTTTTGTGGTAATTTAGTCTCTAGACCCGCAGCTGAGATTTACTGTCACGGTATGACTGCATTAGAGGTACAGTGATACCACTCCCTTCTGAATCCATCTGCCAGTATGTTTTCATAACAATCTTAACAGCTTATTGAATGCTGTGATTATTTTTTTTCCTCAAATAAGTTGTTCAACAGATATATCCTTTCTTCCACTTAATCTTTTCCTTGTGTGTTCCAGTTCAAGAAAGCTTCCCACCTTCCGTATTCAAGCAAGTTCTGAAAAGCACACTTGAATTTTGACAGGCTCAAGTATGTTTCTTAACTGGGTGTGAACATTCCCAGGAAGTGAATAATTATTTAATATTTACATTATGAATGCATGGCAGCATGCATACTATCATGACATTCGAAAGAATCAAATATTTATAAACACAGTAGTCATTTTTGTCCAGTCCTGGAAGACCCAGAGTTCAGCTGGCGTTAGGGGGAATACTTTCCTTTAAAAAGATGAGGTTATCATGGTCTCAACCCATGTAAAGTACTAAAAATCCATTGGATAGCAAAGACATTCAATCACAAAAACAGGTTGCCTTCAGACTAGTGACCTAGATAAGATGGGATCTGTATTCTATTATCACTCCCTAAACTACCTAGTCATGCATGGCACTTTATCACCTTTCATATCCACTGTGTTATAATATGCTGCTAGATCGCATAACACAGGATACTGCAGCCTAACATGCTATTCCTGTATTTATTATGCTTTATATCTACTATGCCTTTATGAAAGAGATGTCTAGCCTACTGATGTTGTTGCAAACTGTAAGAAAAATAAAAATAAAATAAAAGGGACTTTTCCTGAGACAGTTAAACCCCCAAGAAAATGTTATTTCTGTCCTTGACACATTGAGCTCCATACAGCCGGGCAGGACTGACTCCCATCTACTTTGTTGTGCACATTCTCCTAATGTGTATTAAATGTGCATTGAATCAGTCAGCTGCTAATTCAGAAGACTGACTGAATTGCCCAGAGAGGGAACAGAATATCTCTACCTGGAAAGACCAGTGTTGTCCACAACCTATTAGGTTGTTCTTAGAAAGCCCATGTTATTTCTGGCACAATTCTGTTCAGTACAGATACTTTTCATGGAAAATCTGTTTCCAGTATTGTGCACATGCCACTATCCCCTCTCTTGTCATAGTTGAATGCTGACATAAATCTTTTTCTAATAAAATGAACTATTCAAATTATTTCTTTACTGAATTATGTCTAAAACAGATGTATTTTAATCTGCAGGGAATAGAAAATGAAATTTACATGTCACTGAGGTCTTTCTGGTTAATAAATGTTTTAAAAGAGAGAAAGCAGGAAGCTAAATATATGTAAAACTGCACTGCTCTGCATAGGGTGTTTTTAGCAGAAAATACAATATTCTAATACTAAATTATATCTTATTTATGAGACAAAAAGTATGCATATTTTGTGATAACAAATATTATCCCTGTAGGGGTATCATATAAAATGCTGGAAAGAGTTCTGATTTCACCAGCAATACTTTCTTTCTGCTACTCCCAGTAATATTTCTTTTTTTCACGTAGGAACAGCATCTGCACAAAGCATTTTGTTTATTATCTCTCTCTCTGTGTAATTTTGAACTCATTATATTTTCCTATTATTTTAGCTGTTTACATAGCACCAACTTTAGTACATTACTGCAGCTTCCTTTGACTCTGAGAGAGCCAGATCCAAATCAGCAGAGGAGCCCTGTTAGCTAAAGTTGACTTTCCATCAGAGATGGAGGTTAAGACAATGAAGAGTTGGCTTCAGTGTCCCCTGGAGATTCAGATGGGTTACTAAATAATCATGAACACTTCTAAAAGCAGATGGATAAGTTGTGGAAATTTTAAGTTTTCCACTGCAATAGCGTTACTCATTTTGTAGCATTATTTGTTAGGCAGGGAGAAAGCATACATATTAAAAATGAAGCTTTAAACCTGATTTACTTTACCGTCTGAACTGCTGCCAAATTTGATAAAGAGGCAATGTCAGAGTTAGCCTAAATTGCTTGTATGGAAAGCCACAGACATCCCCACAAAAGGAAGGCTGTGCCACACACTGATATCCTCAACCAGGTCTTTCTCCCAGCCCCTTCCTCCCTTCCTTCTCTCCCTCCCTGGTCCGCACCACTCTCCTCCCTGTAGTTACTCATAATTACTATTTTTATTAACAATAATAATACAATAACATTTAATATTCTTAAATAATAATATAATAAAATAATCTCCCTGCGCTCAATACCCAAGGGACTCATCCCCAGGAAATAAAGTGGTAGCAGAGGTGACATGAATTGTGCCTCAAGCAGGACAATGTTGTGCGAGAGTTTCCTTTCATCACAGTCAATGGTTGGACAATGCAGGAATTCTCTCCTGAACACACCTCTTCTCCCTTAAAAAATGGGACTTCAACACCACAGCAGAAATCATTCCCCAAGTGTCTCAATGAAGAGCTCAGTTATCTCATCCTGATTAAAAAGTGCTTAAGTCTGTATAAGTTTTCAGCCAGAGAAACTCATCAATGATGTCCAGGTTCATTTTTTAACAATTAGCAACTTTGAGCCTCAAACTGACAGATTACTGCCGTTTGGCAGTATCACCAATAGACAGGGGTTGTGAAATTGTAAGATATTATTGTATTGTTGGTAACCTTAGTAAATCTAAATCTTTTCAAGCTTTGCTTCAGTGGGTTAATTCCAGGACCTGAATTACAAGTGCAATTTGAATTACACTGCAAAGACTGAACTTACTTCACTTTAGCAAAGTCCTTTTTCTTAAGACTTACGAATTCCAGTTATTTTGAAATACTGAAATGTTGAAATCTTTTGATACCTTTCTTATTATTTGCAAGAAAAGACAGGTAAAGGTTTTCACTGACTTTCCCTGCCAGCACCTCTTTATTTAGGTAAGTGTGTTTCTTTGACTCTACCTTTATTTTGTGGTATCTCAGCTTCTGCTACACACAATGTATGCCCACAGGGGCTTTTTCTTTTCCCAGTCCTAAACCGGAGATATTAAAATAGCAGAAGGAAAAAACCTTGCCAGAATCAGAAAATAAAAAGAAGGTGAACCAAATAAATGTTCTGTGTATTTTTAGGGCAATTGAAGAGACTTGCAAAAAATTTCAGTTTGTCTCTACATATTTTGTCTGGGAATTTTAAAACACTCAACTGACTCTAACTAATTAAGTCTCAAAGCTTGATGCTGAGCTATATGAGGCAAGGCAGAGGACATCACCCGTTTTGTTGGGGAATGAAGTGAGACGTGATTACGTGATTTGCTGGGTACAAAAGATTATTAAATATTGGATTTGTGAATAGAGATACGTATTCCAGTTACAGTTTAACAATTAAGACTGATTTTTTACCAAATAACAACAACGGCAGTGGCAACAGAGAAAAGAGATTCTGCAATGAAGTGTCATATAAAAGAATTGGTTTCATCAATAGCTTGTTGTTAAAAGAAAGCTGTACCTGACAAACATACATACAAAATATTATTTAGAGTAAAAGGGCTTTTATTGAGCACTGTCTTGAAACTACAGTTTTCCATGTTATTGAGATACTTATACATTCTCCACAACAGGAATACTGACAGAATAATTGCTGCAGAAGGCAAAAAAATACAGGTTAATAATAGCAGTTCAAAAGCTCAAGAAATTTTTGAGAGAAACAGCTAAATGGGGCTGTGGCCCTGCAGTTAT
The DNA here is from genome assembly GCF_004027225.2 of Strigops habroptila. Classification (NCBI taxonomy): domain Eukaryota; kingdom Metazoa; phylum Chordata; class Aves; order Psittaciformes; family Psittacidae; genus Strigops; species Strigops habroptila. The sequence goes on along the minus strand of NC_044277.2, from coordinate 19,683,060 downwards.
TTGCAGTAATCAAGGACTTTCAATAGACAAGTCCTTGTTCATTTTCTCACAACTGTATGGAACTGAATAATGACACTGGATATTGGGTACATACTACTCAGGTTTCAGTTGGTTTCTGATAGCTTCAATTTTCTCCAAGGTAGCACCAGGATTTTTAAAATCTTGTTGTAAATTCTATCCATGGAAAGTAACACTATGCTGTGATGATGCATAATTCTGCATCTCTGTATTTTTCGCGTCAATAAAACAAAAAGAATGGGAAATGGATAAGATCTGTTGCTAGAAATGTTTAGCCTTCCATGTATACCAACTGCAATTTTCTTCTCCCAAAGCATATTTGTGTTTTCCTTAATCCAGCCTTAAGAGATTGAAGTGATGGAGCTTCCTACATTTCCCTTCAGAGAGCATTGCAAAGGATAATACACACCACTCTTCAATATTTTTCATGACATTCTGGTTATGTTTAGCTTTTTATGTGAATTCTATAAATCTGATATACATGCTCTTATTTGTAAGAACCTCTCATTATGCTGGAAAAATATATGCTATTAGTATTTCCAGACAGTTATGCTAGACTCCCTTAATTATTCTTACTGGCATATATTTCCGGTGATTTTAGAACAATTTAATGCTAGGAAAATGTATCTGCAAGACAAAATTTTGGTCAACATATCTGAGAAGAGTACTTTTTCCTTATTCTGCTTGGAGATGAGTTTAAGATTTGGCTCAAGTTGAATTATAGGTGCAAATACCATATGTGAATTTGCAGGTTGTGTGCTCCTGTGGTATTGGGTCTGTTTTTCTGTGCTGTTCTCTTCAGGTTCTCAGATTTCTCATTAAATTCCCAGTAAATTCCTAGTCATTTTGGGATTTAATACAAACAGGGGCAGTAATAGAGGAAGCCAAGATTCAAATTCACTAAAATTTGGTTTGTGTTGTTCAGAATCCATAATGTTTTAATATCTATAACTCTATATGCACTGTGTTCCTTATTTATTTGCAAATTCACTTACTCTCCTGCTCCCTTCTTGTTATGTGACATGCCTTAAATCTCTCAGGGTAATGCACTGCAGTCACTGATGTACTGCAAGAAACGCCTTATGCCAACTCTGAAGAATGTATTGGAATTGTCTCATAATTACATTTAAACACATATTATTAGATCTCCTTCTGATAATATATAAACTGTCTCCTGTAACCACTTGAATCTGTGAAGAGGAAGGCTGCTGCATGATGCATTCACTGATTCCAGTGGGATTTAGATTTCAAAAAAAGTAATGTGTCCAAGATGTGAAAGGAGGGAGGCTCTGACCAGGGCTGGTGAGTAGTGTCTCTGACAACCACATTACATCATAACTACCCGGAACTGGGGAATGTTCATCACACAGGACACCCTCACTGGGGGAAGGGAGAAGGAAATGGAAGGTCAGTCTGAAATTCAGGGTCCACAATGGTACACAAATGTTTAATGTCCATAAAATATATCCTGGAGACAGCAGCAAGCTATTTTTTGATGTTTCTCTCAAACCAAGCAAGTTTTTTTTCAGATTCTGTTTTTCTCATTAAGGTTTTAAATCTATGGCTTCTTAATTTGATCTCACTGGTTATATGAATCCTTATTTTAACCTTCTCTCTGTTTTTGGGGTGTTTTTGTTTTGTTTTGTACTTCCTCAATTCAAGACATGCATCACTGCTGCATCTGAGTAAAGAAACAACCATTTCCCAGGAGAAAGCACAGAGAATTCTGCTTTTCCTCAGGCAGGGAGGGAGGAAACCTCAAAACCAGAATGAGGTAGACACCACTGCCAACACCTGACACCTTTTGCTCGTGTATTAACTGCATTGCACCCTGGATTTTTGAAACTTTATTTACACTTAAGACTATGAGAGAACTATGAGAGAACAAGCTCTCTGAACTGAGCAAACCACCCTTTCCTTGGCTGGCTCCACTCAGCAAAGCGGTAGGTGGATGGGTTTGGAAGAAAGAGAGATATGAATTTTCTCCTGATTAGGTGGACTTTGGCTGTTGAGTTTTACTAATATCATATGTGAGGCACGTTGTGGTCTAGCCCAGCCAAAAGAGAAGTATGTCTGACAATGGTGACATCTGCCTCTGTCTTAACAGCAGAACAGAAACCTGTATGTGGATTCTTTTTTTGGGAGGGCAGAACTAGAAACAGAATGAGTTCAGCATGACCACATATCTACACCTGAATAAAGTGCAGGAAGATACTCTTGCTAAATGAAGTGATTACAAGTTTTACTTGTTCAATACTAGGCTTTCCTTTGCCAGCATTGCCTCCATGCCAGCAAGACCTTTACCTGGAAGAATTTAATTCAGGGCCAGGATCTGGAAAAATAGGAGGCCAAATGGAATATCACCAGCTCTACATTTGCAAATATGTCCAGTTTTGCTCAGATGACTTTCCAGCTTCCTAGTTTGTCTTCCATTAGCGCAGAATAAAAAGCATTAAGGCTGTCAGGGCCGTACTGCAGAGGCAGCCCCAGCAAAGCCCCATGCAGAGGAAAAGCAAATGATCATAACCCATCAGGATCCTCTCCAGCATTAGAAAGGATAAACTAATTTTTCTAGCTCTCGTCAGGTTCCACAGTCAAATAAATAGCACCTAACAGTCTCTGGAATCGAAGATAGAAGGTCACTAAGACCTGGAATTATTAGTAAGGACACTGAACACTGTCCGTTGCCCTAGGGAGATTGTCAGTCACTGAAACTGATGCCCTTCAGATGCCATGTCAAGGTCTGAAGTCTGACTAAAAATTAAGAGCAGATGCTCCTAGACACTATTTGCTATCTATTATCTCTTCAATAATCTTATCCAGAAATGGGAGGTTTAGCAATCAGACAATAGTGGGCAAGAAAATTAATGTCTGTAGAGGATTTATTGGGTAAGGACCCAATAAATGCATGCTTGAATGCTTCTGGCAGTCTGACTTTTCGTAAGGAAAAATTACCAATAGTATTGTCCCCTAATTTTCACCATAGGAAACATACTTCTCATCTGTGGAGTGCTTAAGAAATTTTCCTTGGAGTATCTAGGACCTCTAATTGTAACAGAACAAAACTGAGTTAATTGAATTATCCGGTATCTTTATTCCATTTTGGTAGTTTTATAGTGACAAATCCACATTCAGCATTTAAGTATAATGACAGCTTTATGTGGCATGAAATAGTACAAGCTAACACAGTTGGAGACAACTTGGCTAATCAGATAGACTAACATCCGTATTAGTTTACCAAGTTTTTAAGATTGCTTGATATTTGCAACATTAAGTCCAGTCACAACTGGAGATTCACTGGAAGAACATGCTATCCATGTGTTGCGGTACATGCTCTGCAAACTTGCTGTTCATTGTAAGGCCGGTGTAATACGCAACAGGAGAAAATGAACGTTAGATGTGCATAATGGTAAAGAGGTCATATCCTTAATCTGATACATCGTTTGCAGTCTCAGAATTGTTTACAATTTCTGGTTCAATGGAGGACAAAAAGCTGTGAAGAAGGTACAGATAAAATTGGAAGGCTGGATTTTGCGTTTATTAGACTATGAAAAAGATTTTCTTTTTTGTCAAAAGTGTGACATCCTCTTTATGTGAGACAGATAGATGAAGCATTTTCTCTGAAGAGTTTTGAGTGCATTTTATTTGAATGTTATAACCCTAGTTAGTGATCTCCCTACCAAATATAGCCCCAGATCATAGTTTGGGAGAAGGAAATTCAATTTTTTAAAGTCTAATGTCAAGCATCCTAGGTCCTATAAACTTCTTATTGAGACATACTTTTCAAATCTGCAGTCTCAATTCATCCTGTTGTTTAGATGAGAATCAATGATAACATTTGGATACAGAGCAAAATAAGAACTTTAAATTTAAATATCTTTGGGTTCATGTTTTTTACCCATGCCCCTATGTAACACAATCACAGGCTCAGCCCTACAGAGTTTTAAAGGGTTGAGAAGAGTGGGAAGAACAGCTGAAAATTAGCTGAAAGAAAGAACACCTGTGAGTTACTTACTAGAAAGACTTTGTCTGTGTCAAATTCTGTATTGTCTTTGTTTCAACAATAGCAGTTCTTTCTATTTCCTTTCTTCTGCTACTCTATATTAGGCATCCAAGCTTTGTTCTCTCGTCTAAGTGAAATTGTATTTCTGCGAATGCCAATAAAACATGTCTTCTCCAGGCACAGAATTTGTTGTCAGAATATCTATAGTGGAGTGCAAAGACAAAAGCCCCATTACTTCAATTTCTATTCTGAATTCTGAAATGCTGTTACCATTTCTCAGTTCTCAGTTTCAAAAGGATTTATGCATCCTGACTTATTACTTAGGAAGTCCAATTATTAGTCCTCAAAATAGTCTTTGTGGTGACCCAGCTAGTGTTCACCAAGAAGTAACGGCTTTTCTTGGTGTTAGGTGGCCTTGTCTTTCCCTAATGTAAACCAAGCACAGTAAAGATGTATCCAGCCTGCACTGTCTTGAATATGATGGGGGCCAGCAAGAACGGAATTACCTGTATGGTTATAAGAAACAGTCCAAAAGAATGGATGTTAAACAACAGAGCTGGAATCAAGCTGACATATCAGAAAATAAAACAGTGGAATATTTCATCAGTACAAAAGTAAAGCAGTCTTTTGGAACAAAAAGAGAAGATGTAATTTGCTCAAATAGTAATCTGCTCATAGTTTCTCCTAAAGTGCCTCTTCAGTGGCTTAAGGCTGCAATCACTGCTTTGCAAAAAGCATTTCAAATAATGATCTTAAATATATTTTTGTATAATACATGATTTTTTTTAAGCCTCGTGGGTAGAGAACAATGGTTCTTCAACAGCTAAGGAGGGCTTGATTCTTCCATTCTCACTTGTTACACAACAGCAAAACTTTGTAGATTTCATGGTTGTTCTTTTTTATTCATGCTTGTGTAAGAGCTTCATTCAAAGACTACTGTATTGTTTGAAAATTTTTGATTAACTTCCACAGGCCTTAGATAAGGGCATAAATGAAAGATGAACTCTCTGGATCATTATGCTTCATTATTTCTACTATGATTATGGCCTTGATCATGCTGCTTCTGACACAGGGGATAAAAATGACACATCCTCCAAATATTTATTCATATGAAAGCAATTTGCAGTAGGAGTTTCTTAAAAATAATATCCGACCACAAATATTCCAGATCCATGTATTCATTCATCCACTAAATTAATTTCATTAAATTCATATGGGTGTGGATGAGGATTTTCCTTGGTTTTCTTCTACGCCTACTGAAACACCGGAGAGTCTTGGCTGACATTTCAAGCCAAATACCGAAGATAGGATCATCTCACTTGATGTTGTGTTCTGCCAAATTGCATTTGGATTTTCAGAGTAGATATTTACTTTTTACAAGACACAGGGAGTTAGGAGTATTTTCTACTTATAGAAAATGACTACAGCTGAAGACACGTAAGTTGCCAATTTATCTTATGCAATGTATATTGCAGTATATCATAAATTATGCTCTTCATAAATTAAAATTGGAAAGGGACTCTCTTAATCTGAGAAACTAATGTACAAGACTCACAAAACCTTTCAGTTATACCTATTAGAGGAGCTGTGTCTACAAATCAATAATTAAAAGTGGATTACAGTCAAATGTAATGATGAAGAACAATTTTTTACAATCTTCTAAATATGCAGATTCCATAAGTTAAATATCAAACATCATAAATCCTCCTTGGGCCAGGGAAAAGGAGAAAAAGATTGTGTTTTTGTTTTTCCTGTTTCTTGTTTTGCTGTGCATGTATGAATTAATATGCTATAGTTTTCTAAAATGTCATTGTAACACATGTTGTAATATTGAATTTTATATTGTAAGTGAATAAGAAAATATTGGGCTTGTATTTGAGTATGTATTGTAAGAAGAAATTGAGTGAAAGGTAAAATCATGGCTACTTTTGCTAACATATATAAAGAGTTTGAGATGTATCTGTTGCAAGCCTGTGAGCCAAGCAGAACTCAGCTGAGGAAGGTGCATCTGCCTCTGAAGGTTCTTCCCTCAACCCGGTCTATAGTGTGCCTGCTTTTTGATGACAACCTATACAGACGCTTCGTTGTGTTGTCTTCTAAGAGTATTTTTGTTTTGTAACATACATATTGGTACAGAATGAGCCAGTGAAAATACGGTACAATACTTTATTCAGCAACAGAAAGGTACACTGTTATGAGTTTGGCCAGGTCTGGTAACTAATGAGCCCCAAAGAACTGTCATTGGGGTTCCTGGGTTGGTGATCATTTGTGGACTGCTAGGTAGAAATAAGAAGTAACCTTTTACAAAAACCTAACTACAGCATCTGACAGTAGGTAAGCTTGTATATAGATTCTCTGAAGTTGCCAAATAGGAGCAGGATTTCTTCCGCGATGATTAATGCAGATTGGTCTAGTAAGGGACGTTTATGTTGCTGTACAAATGTCTTGCAAGTTTTGAAGCCTTGCACTTCAGTTTTCTTAGCCTGTTGGAAGAAATCTCATTTAACTGGCATTTTTACATCTACATTAATTCTTTTAAAACACTGAAGTGAGTGCTCTACAGCTATGTAAAGAAACGCATTATCAAAGCATTAAGATATGATTAAACTGACATTTTCTTAAGAAAACGAAAGGAGCAGGAAAAAGCCATTCTAAAAGGACTGAGTGCTACATACTCCAGATATTATCATCAGTGCTTACTCAGGGATCTTTAAAGAAGCTTATTACCAAGTACCCTAAGAAGACAAGTGTGGATGTGTACAGATCAGAGGAATGCAAGTTAATGCACCTGCCAGATTTTACTATCGTACAAAGCATGTCAATCAGCACTCAGACCTTGCGTTTAAAAATGTGTTCCCTCAGATTTTTTTCAGTGCTGTATCTCACATAGCTAGAATTTCCTAGTCAGTAACCACCCAGTGCTGCAAATATCATAAATTATGCTACTGAATATATATCACCAAAATTAATGTGAATAGCCCTTCATTAGCCTCTGTAGTGGCTTATACAAATACTAGTAGATATGGTTGCTGTGGGTACAGAAAGTCTTTCTGATATTCTTGATAGGCCATAAAAATAATATTTGTAAAGTAAAAAAATAAATCAGTTTATATTTTCTTTAAGAAACATAAATTAAAATGCATAATGAGTTTAACAAATTGGGCAATTATAACACATGAAAGCAGTTTTTTGAAGCACAGCTACTTGATAGCTACCTACAGTTCGTATCTCACAAGGCGATTTCTGAAATGATGCACCAATTTCAGCTTGGTCTTCATTAGGAAAAATATGATCAGAAACTCCTTCTGAAAGCTGAGACATCACCAGCTGGGAATGCCTGTAGCAGATCAGTGTGCCAGATCATCCCAGGATGACTGCAGGCTGCAGGGATGCTGCAGCCATAAAGAAGACAAATACAGAAGAGAACTTATGAGAGAGAAAGGTATTAGGGCCATCACATACTATGCTAATAAGATCTCCTTTGTTGGTAAAAAAATCTGGCATCGGTATCTAAAAAAAAAAAATTCAAACTGGAAGAGGTGTGAAAAGGGCCAGCAGTAGGGTGTGGGGAAAAGAAACTCTTTTGGAAGAGAAAAAGCTTCATTTGCTTCATTTGTCTACAGTATTTCGGAAAGATATGACTACTGCCTACCAATGGGGTCATAGAAAGGAGCCACACAATCTGAAGGGCAGTGACTGCACAAGAACCAGCAGGCCTGTAAGAGCAGAAGGGTGAAAAAGCCGGTGGCAGTGGGTGCCTGCCCAGCAAAGCCCTTAGGCATAGGCTCCCCACTGAAACCAGGAGCCAGAACCTTGGGAGGTTCTGTGGTCACCTTCATTTGTTCATGGTCTGTCACTTGCAGCTCTCATACCAAATGAAGGGCGTTCAAGCTGTGCAAAAGTGCTCAGCATCTTGCAAACCTGTCCCTGTTCACAGTTTTAACTGGTTTAAATATTTAGCCCAAATAATATTTTATTGAGTGAGAACTCAGTATTTACTGAGTTAGGACATCAGGTTCTGGTGTTAGATGGAAGTCACCTTAAAAAGAAATGAGAATAAACATAAAGTGACTGAAGATATTCAAGTGACACTGCTGTACTGAAAATATAGTCATATAAATAAATGGGCTTTATCAGTTCGCTGGTACCTCCAGCGATGTTGACATTTGCATTCTGCTCTCCTACCTCTGTCAAACTTTAGTTCTATTAAAATAATGAATTCGCATGCTGATATTCACCTCTTAGCATGAGGCATTTAGAACAAGTCAACACATTTTCAGGGATGAATTTTGGAAGTGTATTAAGATGCATAGATTTAAAAAGGAGAAATCTGTACAGATGTTGTGTTAGAGATTTCTCTTTTTATCAGTTTTCATAAAACATGTTCATATATGCTGTGTTTTCCAATAGGAAAATGGAGCACAAATCCTATTGGGACCACCAGCAGGGTCTGATGTCCAAAGGCAGATATTTTATTTAAATGATCTTATACTGCTCAGTAGGAAATACCATTTTCATTGTGTTTACAAACATGTTAGCATTCATTAAAATGTTTTCATGCTGCCCGTAAGATATATATTTTAAAAGGCATATTTCTGAAAAACTCTAGGGAAGCAGAATTTTTAAAGACTGATCATTTGACAGGTGTTCCTTCACACTGAAGCTCCCATTGCAGAGGACTAGAAGCCAGGTGTTCAGAATAGCTTCAACACCCGAGAATGACTGGACTGTAATGTACTTGTTGCTTCATAACTTTGTGGCTACTTTTGAGGTCAGTATAATGGTATCTATCCAGTAGATGACATACTGTGTTACAAGCTAAACCAATGGTTTCCTCAGTCAACCCCATGCTCTGCTTGTACTTATCGGCATCTCAACACCATCATTTCCTTTTGATGAGTTCTGCATATATGATTTCAAATGCAAACAGCTACCAATTAGTTTTGGCATCATTAGTTTTTGTAAAATATTCAGTAAGTCCTTCTCTAAACCAAATATATCGTGCTCTGAAGACTGTTCATTGTCCTAGAATTTTCTGAGGCAGAGGCACACTTTGTGAAGACAGAGGAATGATTTTAAATGCTCAAAAAGGGAGCATCCCAGTCCCATTTTGAGACATTCTGGCCTATGCAAAATCTTTTTCTTCATTTTATCTGGCTTTTATTATAACCATCTCTTTACTAAATGTTCACCAGCTGGGAAGTCAGGAGTGCAGGAGAATGATGATGCTGTAATAGGCCTGGTAAAGGAAAGCAGGGAGTGAATAGGAAGACAGGGGTGAAGCTCATATTGAATGTGGAGAAAAAAAAAAACCCACCCTAGATCACAGGTTCTTTCACCTTCAGTCCCTCAGAAAACATCACTGAGTATTGATTCTTAGTATTGTACTGCTGCCTGCTGGCACTAATGACTGCTGTCAAAGGAAGAAAGGACATGGTTTACATGACCACAGAGTGGTCATCTTGCAGCAGCAAGGGAAAGTAAAGAGCTGAGTTTGGAGGAATGTGAAGGCAGCTCAAGGGAGTTCACATAAAAGCAAAAGAGATTTGGAGAAATCCAATAGTCAAGAAAAAATACCTGTCCAAAATCTGACTGAGAATGGCCTTTCCTGATATTTGAAATCAAATTACTCTGTTTAAACAATTTTGCACAACTTTGGTGGAGTAACATTTTCAGGGCAATTTAGCCACAAAAAAGGAAACTTCCAAGTAATATATGGAAACTAGGGCTAATGCTACTAATGCACGCGTACTTAAAGCTGACTTCCAAAGTTAGAGCTAGCTGAACAATAGATTTTGTGCCTAACTAAAATGATATTTTTTGCTTAGGAACAAAATCCAGTAGTTCATAATTTTTGTAAAACAAAGTTAATTTTTTTTTAATGAGGAGACCATTTTCTAAATTTTTTAACAGCCACTTGAATCCTTTTTTTTCAATAAATTTGAAATGTTTTAGGTATCTTTAAAGTATATTTGTATTTTGAAATTAATATATGTGTATAAATTATTCCAAGTAAAACATTCATACTGAAAAAATCAAAAGAAAATTTGTAAATATTTTAAAGCGTTTTCCACCAACTTTTTTCATGAAATATTTTCAGTCAAATGAATATCTAACACAGGAAAATATTGTCGTATTTCTTATGACCAATTCAGTCTTAATTTGAAAATTTCAGGCCTCAAAAATGGATCCAATTTTAATATATTCTCAAGACAGCTCCTACTTCAGAGAATTTAAGAACCCAACTTAAATCACTGGTAAGTTCACTTCTTTTCAAGAAGTGAGTATCCAGTTCTTTGACACACCCATAATAGTCACTGGAGATATCTACAGTACAGCAATTTTGGGATGATATGCAATTTCTTTTCAGACTTACCCCAAAGCTACTTGCTGAGGCAAGGAGGGAATGATGACAGACAAGGACCAGTGGGGTTCTTTTCTGTTCCAACTGTGATACCCACCGCAAAAAGCCAGAAGACTTCAAACAGAGGCAAGAGCCTGCTTATGTAGCACTGCTGAAATGTATTTTTTAAAGGGCTGGAAAAGTCACTTGGTGTTCCTTCTCTTCAGGTACATGAAGGATTTTTAGAGTATGTATTTCCCCAGATCTGTAATTATGGTTCTTTAATCCTTCTGGCAGAAATGGTAAAACTTTTTAGCAAAATTAATACCACCTGCATTGTCTCAATATGGAGAATTTCCATTGATTGTTTTCATGGTTCAATACAAAAAGTTCTTACTGCTATCGCCTATGACTTTGCCTGAAATTAGGGGTCTTGCAGAATGTTTCAATTAAATAATTACAGAATTTGGGGATTTTTTGTGTTAATCCCGCCTAGTTGTAAAGAGTATTAACTTCTATACACCTTCCTCATGTGGGAGGTCAGTTGACATTACCAACATGATTTTGTCTTACATTACACCATGGGAATGCATGAATTAGCCACCAAATTACCGTAACATTTTAGCTTTAGAAGGATGCTGAAAAGATTTCAAAACCTAATTTACTTAAAAAAATCAATATTTAATTTCAATCAATAAATATTACTCTATAGTATTTCCCTTACACCATGTAATGCTTTGAATCCGATCAGTCTTATTGGTATGTATATGTGTGAAGAGACTGTGCTCTCAAGCATAAGATGGATTTCTTACTACCTGGAAAAGTGTGTATGTATTATTTTCTTTTGGATATTGCATATTTTGAGAGTGATCATTCTGCTGAGTACCTTAAACATACAACACAGTTTCTTACTTTGGATATATAAAATTGATAGGCAAACATTCAAACACAAATACCCCTTATGACAAATGTTCTATTATGGTTAATGAAGTTGTATATCTTCTTTTTTTTTATTATCCTTCTAGATTCCTGGACCAAAACTTTTAAGTGACAGAGGTGTTTCCAGCTGTCAGACATCCCAAGCTCTACCAGGACCTCACACCATCCAGCAATTACTCCATAGCATACTGAAAGGTTATGATTATATCCTGGACATGCTAAAGGTTTTTTAGCCATCAGGACAAATGGTATAAAATACACTTCTTAGATCACAAATCAACTAGGAAACAGATCAAGCAACAGCTAATATTTGACGCCCCTGTTGGACCATGTTCCTTTGAATGATTTCCTCAAATCTGTAATTTTCTCTACTTTCTTTAAATAATTCTATTTTTTGAAAGGGCTAATTAATGTGCATAAATAAAAATTTATATTCATGACTAGGGATAAAGCTGCATCACCAGTTTTGATTACTTCACACTAGCAATAAGTTGGTTGGGTTTTTTTGGACTAGTGTAACTGTGAGATACTGAGAGTTTCCAGTTTTGGGTCAGTGGTGGTATGCAGAACAGAGGCAATCACTGTTACGAGAAGACTGTGAGCTTATTATGTGTTCCTTGTTGGCAAGTAATTAATACTAAATGTAGTTCCAGTTGAATCACCACAACTGTAGGTATGCAGTGTTCCTCAAAGTAAATTCAGCCTACTCCTACAACAGAATTTATGTGTGAGTGGGCCCAGTGAACCAATTTAACTTCTTTTGGAGCAATTTAAGAATGGATTATTCTATGTAGATAGTTTCTTCCAAAATTTTAAATTATTATATCTTCTTACCAATATCTACTCATTATTTACTGGCAAAATTCCAGGATTTTTAGACTAAACTTTGTAATCCAACTGTTATGCAAAACTCTCATCATACTTCTGATTCTAAACTTGAAGACAGAAAAATTTTTATATATGTTCCCACTAGTCCAAGATATAGATTTAGCCATAATTTGTTAGATAAAACTACAAATGAAATACGTAGTATTTTTTTTTTTTTTGGCCTTCATATCATTAATTCATTAAATAAATGCCAACATTCCTCTGTACGAGTGAAAGTTTTCTTGATCTTCCCATGCCAACTTCATCAAATTTCATTCTTAGCAAGTGGAAAACTTCTTCACTGAACTCTCCAACAGAAACGCAAAGAAGCTTATATTCGAAACAAAATAACCATGATCCACAGCAACCATCCCACAACAATTCCATTCTTGCACTACAGAGTTTACTCATGTGGAAAACATTTTCAATGTACAACTTGATTAGTACTGAGATGTGGTGATGAAAGAAGTTAAATAAAGGTGATTACCTTTTATTTTCACTGTCCATACAGAATAAAAATGGATACACTTTAACATAGAATCATAGAATCATAGAATAGTAAGGGTTGGAAAGGACCTTAAGATCATCTAGTTCCAACCCCCCTGCCATGGGCAGGGACACCTTGCCCTAAACCACGTGGTCCAAGGCTCTGTCCAACCTGCCCTTGAACACCGCCAGGGATGGAGCATCCACAACCTCCCTGGGCAACTCATTCCAGTGCTTCACCACCCTCACTGTAAAGAACTTCTTCCTTATAGCTAATCTAAACTTCCCCTGTTTAAGTTTGAACCCATTACCCCTTGTCCTACCACTACAGTCCCTAAGGAAGAGTCCCTCCCCAGCATCCTTGTAGACCCCCTTCAGATACTGGAAGGCTGCTATGAGGTCTCCACGCAGCCTTCTCTTCTCCAGGCTGAACAGCCCCAACTCTCTCAGCCTGTCTTCATACGGGAGGTGCTCCAGCCCTCTTATCATCCTCGTGGCCCTCCTCTGGACTCGCTCCAACAGCTCCATGTCCTTTTTATGTTGAGGACACCAGAACTGTACGCAGTACTCCAAGTGAGGTCTCACAAGAGCAGAGTAGAGGGGCAGGATCACCTCCTTCGACCTGCTGCTGACGCTTCTTTTGATGCAGCCCGGGATACGGTTGGCTTTCTGGGCTGCAAGCGCACACTGCTGGCTCATGTTAAGCTTCTCGTCAACCAACACCTCCAAGTCCTTTTCTGCAGGGCTGCTCTGAATCTCTTCTCCGCCCAATCTGTAGCAGTGCCTGGGATTGCCCCGACCCAGGTGTAGGACCTTACACTTGGCTTGGTTAAACTTCATAAGGTTGGCATCGGCCCACCTCACAAGTGTGTCAAGGTCCCTCTGGATGGCATCACTTCCCTCCAGCGTATCAACCGAACCACACAGCTTGGTGTCGTCGGCAAACTTGCTGAGGGCGCATTCAATCCCACTGTCCATGTCACCGACAAAGATGTTGAACAGGACCAGTCCCAACACCGATCCCTGGGGGACACCACTCGTTACAGGTTTCCAACTGGACATCGAGCCATTTACCACAATCTTTGTGTGCGGCCATCGAGCCAGTTCTTTATCCACCAAGAGGTCCATCTATCAAATTGATGTCTCTCCAATTTAGAGACAAGGATGTCATGCGGGACAGTGTCGAACGCTTTGCACAAGTCCAGGTAGATGGCGTCAACTGCTCTGCCCCTATGCATCAGTTCCGTGGCTCCATCATAGAAGGCCACCAAATTGGTCAGGCAGGATTTCCCCTTAGTGAAGCCATGTTGGCTGTCACCAACCACCTTGTTGCTTTTCATGTGCCTTAGCATGTTTTCGAGGAGAAACTGTTCCAAGATTTTGCCAGGCACAGAGGTGAGACTGACTGGCCTGTAGTTCCCTGGGTCTTCCACATTCCCCTTCTTGAAAAGGTTATATTACCCTTCTTCCAGTCATTGGGAACTTCACCTGACTGCCAGGATTTTTTGAATATGATGAACAGTGGTTTAGCAACTTCATTCGCCAGCTCCTTCAGGACCCATGGATGGATTTCATCAGGTCCCATGGACTTGTGCACGTTCAGGTTCTTAAGATGGTCTCGAACCTGATCCTCTCCTACAGTGGGCCTAAGGTCTTCATTCTCACAGTCCCCGCATTTGCTTTCCAAGACTTTCGTGGTGTGGTCAGAGCATTTGCTGGTGAAGATGGAGGCAAAGAAGTCATTAAGAACCTCAGCCTTCTCCAAATCCATGGTAGCCAGTTCTCCTGATAGCTTCTGGAGAGGGCCTACATTGTCCCTAGTCTGTCTTTTATTTGCTACGTATCTATAGAATCCTTTCCTGTTATCTTTTACATCCCTTGCCAAACTTAATTCTAGCTGGGCCTTAGCTTTCCTAACCTGGTCCCTAGCTTCCCGGGCAATGCTCCTATATTCTTCCCAGGCTGCCTGTCCTCACTTCCACCTTCTATAAGCTTCTTTTTTCCCTCTAAGTTTCCTCAGCAGCTCCTTGTCCATCCATGGAGGTCTCCCGGCCCTCCTGCTGCACTTTCTTCTAGTTGGGATGCAACACTCCTGGGCACGTAGCAGGTGATCCTTGAACATCGACCAGCAGTCTTGGGCCTCCCTGCCCTCTAGGACTGTATCCCATGAAACCTTACTAAGGAGGTTCCTGAAGAGGCCAAAGTCTGCTTTCTTGAAGTCCAGGGCAGTGAGCTTGCTGCATGCTCTTCTCACTGTCCTGAGGATCTCAAACTCAACCATCTCGTGATCACTAGAGCCAAGGCTGCCCTGGAGCGTCACATTTCCAACCAGTCCCTCCCTGTTGGTGAGCACGAGGTCAAGCATGGCACCTCTCCTTGTCGGCTCCTCTATTGCTTGAAAGAGGAAGTTGTCTTCCACACAATCGAGGAACCTCCTGGATTGCTTCTGCCGGGCCGTACCGTCCCTCCAACAGATGTCAGAATGGTTGAAGTCCCCCATGAGGACCAGGGCCTGCGAGCGTGAGGCTGCTCCTATCTGTCTGTAGAGCGCTTCATCCACAGAGTCCTCTTGATCAGGCGGCCTGTAACAGATCCCCACCGTAATGTCCCCCATTGCTGTTTTCCCTTTGATCCTGACCCACAAACACTCTGTTATCACCCATCCCCAGACAGAGTTCCATACTCTCTAGCCTATCATTGACATAGATAGCAACACCCCTTCCCCGTCTGCCTGGCCTGTCTTTTCTAAACAGCCTGTAACCTTCCATTCTGACACTCCAGTCATAGGAGCCATCCCACCATGTTTCTGTGATACCAATGACACCATATTCCCATAGCCTTGCACACATCTCTAATTCCTCTTGCTTGTTCCCCATACTACGGGCGTTTGTATAGAGGCGTTTATATAGAGGCCTGTATAGACGTGTTTGAAACAACACTAATTTATGTACACAGTAACTCTTTGCATCCTTCTACTTAGCAGAGAATTAAAAAAAGAGGTTAGGACCAAGGTTCAGGATGAAGTTGCCTAAAGCTGAGTATTTGATTTTGGCTTTAGGACTCTAAATAAAAATGGCCTAGTTTTTAGAGCTGCTGAGCACAAATACCTCCAAATCAATCTTGTGATAGCTTTAGCTTTGACATGATCTGTCCACTCTTTGAAGAGCCTAACATGAGTTCAAGTGTCTGGTTGATGTGCTTAATTTTGAAAACGTTGGCCTAAGGAGCTTGCCCCAAAACACGTTAAGCAGTTAATCGAAGAGAGAAGAAATCCTGCCACAGGGACAGTGAGCTCCCACTCCCTTACAACCAGCAGAAAAACTCTATGGGACAGGGCAACAGCAAGAGCAATAATTAGTGGCACTGCCCTTGCCTTTGCAAGATCCACTGGATCTTAACAAACACCTGCATGACACTTTACCATAACATACAGGGAGACCACCTAGCACCTGGAAACTACCCCTGGCATCAAGAGGGATTATCTTCAACAGCATCTTTATTGCTTCTGTGTTACAAAGCATTATCTTTTCACAGCATCTTTCTTTGCTGTGTGGGTACACTTCGCAGCTCATACTTAACACAGGTGCCTCTAGGATGAACACTGTTGTGCCATGGGGGTCTACTCTTGGGTTTATTTGCTCTCCTGAGTTGAATATATTTAAAGATATCCATTTTTTCCTTGATTTGCTCTACCTAACGTCAGTCTATTTCAGATTTGTGAGCTCTTTTCCACATGCTAGTCATGATTTCAGCTGCAGTTTGAAGAAATTTATCACACATATGTGTATGAATAAATATTCATTGGTAATGCTCCCCTTATTCAAAATATTATTTGCTTTTACTATATCCAGTTTTCATTCTGGTGAGGCAGAATCTAGGTAATGCATCAAGATTTTGCACATCTGACTTTTTCAGCAGAACTATAATTTACCCTTCTTTGGCCATTGTCAGTGGCTAAAAATACAAGCATGTATGAGGCAAAATTGTGTTTCTCCCTTTTCATGGAAGACTCTTAATTCGTTACAAAGTCTCCAAGTGTTTGTTGCATCTCTAAGATGCTAGGATTTCATTTCCTAAATTGATCTTGTTTTACACTGCACAATGATATTGCTTTGCTGTGTCATTGTAATAATATGTGCATTAATAAGCACAAAATCAGGCACAAGAATGTGTTTGAACAGAAAGCATACTATTTCAACTTGATAATTATAGGGATGTTCCCACCCTGGTCTAATGAGAGATGGAAGATTTTAATACTACATGACTGTTAAGTAGAGATTGGCTTTTTTCAGCTTGTCCCAAAGACACTGTTCATCTCTGAACACTGCCATCTCTGCCCTGATGGGATAGAGGCAAAGGAAGAGGGATTTCTAAGACGCCAAATGTTACGAGACCCACATCTCTGTTGCCTCTGGCAATTGGCCTCTTTTGTATTCATCTGCAGAGAACTGCAGTATAAACATGCCCAATATTTCCATGTCTGCTAACATGAATTTCCTATTCATTTAGTCCTGACTGCTCCTTCTCTTGTGATCCTTACCAAATAGATGCAAAAGGGGAAAACAATCTTCCCGATAGCTAGACCAGGTCATTTTTCATGATCACCATGTCCAGGGAGCTCAGCTCTGCAGAGATCGGGATCAGACCAGTGATGCAAGAAAACAGATTCTAGATGCTAAGGTGGGAACAGAAGACACCAAGAGGATCACTCTGCTTCTTGAGGAAAGACTTAGGAAAATTATAAGCAAGATTCCAGATCTCCAAGGTCTGCATGACACAGACTAAGCACTGAGTCTTGACTATATACTAAAGTAGTCCTGCAGTCCTAGGTATTACTAGACAATACTACAAGTTGAGGCTCTCTGTCTTTGACACTGCATTTCACCATGATCCAGGCAGAGGTATTTGCCCTTTGTTTCCTTGGGAGTAAAGGGATGATGCTGACTCTTCACATCACACATGCAATTCTCCATATCCCAGGGGCAGGGGCCATGAGCACATGTAGACACACAATGTTCAGAAATTGCTGAGGGTATTCCTGGGGCTGAGTATTTTAACACAACCAGTGCAAACAGGGTTGTGACTCATAGCTGTCACTTCAGGGGTCCAGGATAGGTTTCCTCAGCTTTGTTTTGTTGTAATTCAATAATAATAATAACAGCAGTTAGCACTTCTCTCCTACTTCACAGTCTGCAGAACACAATATAAATATTAACTAATTAGCGCACCCCAATGAGGACAATGATTACCACATTTTTGCACAGAAATGTACAATGAGGCTGGGATATTCACACGAGCCTGAGGGAGTTCCCGCCCAAATCATACTGTGTCATGGGGAGGTGGACGCTAACTCCCTGAGGTACCCTTGAAAAACCGAGCTTTAATAGATCATGTCTACAGTCAATTTAACATACAATTAAGCATTTGCACAAAGCAAATAGCACCAGAACTGTCGAAAATGTAATCCTGCCCCCTTGTTAAAACATGCTCAGCTGTTTGGCATTATGCAGAATGACTGTCACCCCAGCACTTTGAAGTCACTATCGCTAATGCAAACATGCACAGGTACAAATAATTCAGCAGCAGAACACTGATGCTCCCCAAGTTTCTTATGCCGTGTATGATCCTGAAATCTCCAGGATCATATTTTAGTCTATTTATTCTCCACACAAAAGGTACTATGCAAAATCTGCTAAATAGCTGGGCCTACTTACTGGGTCCCAGGGATATGCCCTGCACATGTCTCATCAGACGCATCTGTTTCTCCGGCTCTCGGCTCCTCTATTCTCTTTCACCAGCAGCTGGTCTCTGAATGGATGTCAGAGACTGATCTCTTTGCTTTGCTTAGGCTGGGGGATTGTTTCTCTTCTGGTCTGCAGAGATCTGTCAATATTAGCTTAAATGTAGGTTCTTTTTTCTTGTGAAAAGAAAAGATAATAATTCTTCCTCCTGGTGGTGGCTTAGAGCACTTCAGATTATCCCTTGTTATTTCTTTGCAAGAAAAAATGTATATTCTCTCTTCATAAGAATTATACCAGTTAACAATCCTCTGTCCCAAACTTTGTCCCATGAAGAACTAACATCAATGGGAGTTAGCAATATCTGCTAAGGGTAGAATAAGGATTTTCACAGAAATCTTTAGGTTCAAATAAGACAATCTTCCCTAGTGTAACCATAGCAGCTCTCATGTCCTACATAGTACTTTTTAAGGATATCTTGGCCAAACACAGATTTCAAAGTAAAACGTTATTTTTCCTGACTCTAAGCCATGTGGTTTTTCCTATCTGTAGGTCTCCATTCCACACAACACCAAATTTTCCTTGGACGTCAGGAGTTCTGGAAGATACATCAGCCTAGTTATTCCTTTGTTTTTGTTTCAGTCTTGTTTTTCAGATTATTTCCCTGATTCTAATTTAACAGTTAAGAAAAAAATTATTAATGATTTATTTATTTTACTTATTTTATTAATGACCAATTTGATTATTAATGATTTGCATTGTGTGCTGCCATTGTACGGTTATTAGTTACCTGTATAGTTAATTTTCCTTTTCACCAGTATTCTCCTTGGCCAACTTTAGGTGCCTAATTTGCATGCCTATGTCAGGAAGCTGGTTTTTCTCAGCTTCCAATATGGCTAATGAAGACGGAGCATCTCCTCTAGATGAAACTTGAGGCTGCCTAAGTTAATTTCCTGCCTGAAACATTTGCTGAATAAACCTTTGTTGGAACCGAACACTTCCAGCTTAAAGTACCCAAGGTTTGGTGTTAGGAAAGCCTCTTTCTCCGTTATTGTTTTCTGTGTCTCTAGTGGCAGTGGGTCACATGCCACCTTGTCTAGGCAATGTGCCCTACCTATGCAGGCAGAGAAAGCCCCTCCACAGGACGTACCCTGCCATTTGAGTTTGCCCCTGATCAGAAGCTACTGATGTGCTAGAAACAACAGTGCTGAAATAGGGCCAATACCACCAGGCTCTGAATCACAGACTTGCAGCCAGTGAGCCAGGCAGAACCTTGCCAAAGAATCTGGTTTCCAGTATGACCAGTGGAAAGGGTGTAACACATATGATTCTATTTTTTTATCACCACATTTATTAATCTGTGCTTGGCCAAATTATAAGATTTTTCACTGTTGAAGAAGCACTCGCTATGTAGATTTCTGTTTCTGTGTCAGTTTTGAGGGCTATGATGAAGCATCGATCCATACATGTGATTCAACAAGTGGAGGCACTGGAGTCGCTCTACAGCACTGTTTTTGTTTGTGTTAAAAAGGAAAGTATAATCTGAGGGAGAATTGAAATTGGTATATGATACATTGCTGATGAAACTCGGTATTAAGTTTTAATACAAGTAGGCCACACTGCAAGAGAGTATGTAATAAATACCCATAAAATAAACTGTTCAACTACTTGGCTGAGATGTTAAAAGAGCATGATTGGGAGCAATTAACAGCTTCATCCTTGATAGCTTTACATATCTTCTAGTTTACAGGACCAGTTGTCCAGTGGGGGAGTAAGAAGATGTTCACTGGGCTACAGCAACAACTATAGTAGCAATGGGGAGAAAACAGGCAGCACGGTCAACTTGTCTTCAAAAAGGCATAGTATCATTAGGATAAATTATAAGTTTTGTGAAGTGGCTGGAGATTTTGCCTGCCATTTTTACCTAGATCTATCATTCAGATTACAGTGCCATTGCAATGGTAGCACTTTCTATTTGCCTTTTTTTTTTTTTAGATGAAGGATTATTTTATTTTTAGCAGGTGAAAATCCCAAATATTGTCTTTTTCCAATCATTTAAGTATGTTATATAGTTGGCTGTTTAATACGTTGATTCTAACAATTGATGTTGTTAGTAAAGTAAGCATAAACAAATGTATGAAATCTTTACTGCATATGCCAGAAAAGGGAAGACACCTTTCTATATTTGAAATGTGCTCTAATGCACCTGGTTATAAAGAATCTTAGGGACACTGTGTGCTTAGCCCATTCCGAGACCTGAATGCCAGATAGCAATGCACACTCCCTTCCCTTGGTGAAGATCTATAGCAAA
The DNA here is from genome assembly GCF_004027225.2 of Strigops habroptila. NCBI lineage: Eukaryota > Metazoa > Chordata > Aves > Psittaciformes > Psittacidae > Strigops > Strigops habroptila. The sequence continues at coordinate 19,662,355 of NC_044277.2, read as the reverse complement.
AAACAGATATACACATGTACAGTACTGTTAAAATGAATAGTTCCCAAAATGTAAGTGCATTTAATTATGGAGTATATGTCTTACAGGATCACATTCAGATACATGTGCCTTACACAATGAAAAATGGATTTGCTATTTTCATTTTCCCTAACTATAAATATTTGTATACCACTTAATTTAAAGATTATACTGACAGATATCATTTTCGATTAATATGCCGTATTTTACACTGTTTACATTCCATTTCAATATGTTTGCCTTCTATAAAATGTATTTCAAGACTCCCTAAAAAAAGAGAAAATAGGCACTTTAAGCAGTTTACAAGAGACAGATCATTATCTCCTACAAAGGAAAGGAAACAGGAAAGCTGTAAATAATAAGTTCTGAATAGGAATGACATAAACAGCCTAATCAATGTCTTCCAGAACTGGCAAGTGACACCTCTTTGTTTTTTGCAAATAAAAACCTCCTTAACATCACAATATAAACCATTATCTCTGCAGGCAAGGTATATTTAGAAATGTACAAAATGTACATTTCCTGCCAGCCACTAGATCAGTAGGTGGAGATCTAAAGTCATGCAAATATTACAGTAAATGCAGGCAACCAATTTCTAATTATTCCATATCAGCAGATTTGTGAGGAATATAATTTATTAAAAAAGAACAGTTTATGATCAGCAGACCTTAGTTATGACTGTTTAGGAATTCAGTGCATTTTGATCTAATCACAAAATCAAAATATTCATGAAACACAATGATATCTCCCCAAAGCAGCCGGGCAGCCATTAATTTTGAAATTCGGGTAATTTATTAACACTTATCTGTAGCTGTAAAAGCTTACCTCTGTGTTTGTAATACGGGTAAAAGTGAAAGCAGTTTTAAAACTGATTCCTAATGATTTATAATGGTTTGCTGTAATTTGAGCCAGAAATTCAATTAAAATGTATGTCTAGTTTTGTTTCAAGATCTTTAGTTAAAAATTCTATTAAAATTCTATTTCCTTTTGCATTAAATGTATCTGTTATCTGCATATATGAGAAATATAAGAAAATTCTATCATTTATTCCCCAGACTCCACAAATGCCTTTAAAAACATTCATTTGTATTTCATAATTCTGCCAAGGTACTATTTAGAATTTATATACAGTAGAGGAGGAATAAGTGTGCATTCTACTTTCTGTTGAAGAAAACCAGCTTCTCTACTGAGTGCTCATGCAAATATTCAAGTGACATTTATCAGTTCATCAAAGAAAGGAAAAACAAATAACACTGAATTATTGGATGTTTTAAAAGCTTAATTACAAAACCAAGCGTATAGCTTATTTCTATGTATTTCCCATTATAAATCCCTCTTGTGAAGGATATGTAACTTCACTACCAAAATTCCCTTCTGAGATAACACTTCACATATTGTTATTTATAAATAATGAGAAGTAAAGCTGGCCAGTCTCTTGCTTATTTATAGGGGAACAAATAAAAAGAGACAACTCATTGCTGATGTTGGTGGAGTCACTTCAGGATAAACCAGAAGTGGAAGAGTGAATATTACTCATTTTCCCTCTGTGATGGTCTTATCTCAGAATACTTCACTAGTTGTAAAGGTAAAGGACTGACTTTATAGATGAGCATGTCTGTTAACGTTGATGAGAGTGATGTGGCCAGTCCTAATTCTCTGTGTTGCGAACTGATCTTTTGTAATGCATTTAACCAGCAGCTTCTAGAAAAAGAGAAAAATATAAAGGGTCCCAAAGAAATGTTACCTTGTGAAAAATACTTCCTATTTTCAAATCCAGTTATTTGGCATTTGCCATACTCCAGTATAATTGACTTGGAGTAGTGGTGATTCAGGACCATATAGTAGCAAACTAAGGATGCATTTCAGTAGACTAAGTGGCACTGAGAAAACACTGAAGGCCTTCTTCTTCCTTCTCTTTGATCTAGTTCAGTAGCAGCTACTGACCCTGGGAAAGTGAGTTTTACAGAAGCCTGGGACACTTCATAATCTCTGCAGTAAAGATAAAGCCGAGAGGAAGAAGGTGCAGATCTCTCAGTGTAGGATAATTACTGCATTGGATTTACAGGAGAAATGATCCACTAAATTATTTCATCATTTAAGACTCAAGTGTTTCTAACTAGACAGTAAAGCACCTCTGCAAGTGAGGAGCTTCCAAAGAAAGTATTTCATAAAAACAAGGAATGTTTGCTTAGGGAGAGACGGATTAGTAGAGACATAAAAGGAACTCATAGAAAGAACTTGCATGATGAAGGCTTTTAGAAGAAGAGCAAAGGATTAACTTTTCTGTCTTCTGTTGATCAAGTGGTAAGTTTAAGGAGGGAGTTTTAATTCATTGTATTTTACCCAGAAGCAGTTGTCACTGATTGTTGAGAATAGTTGGGCAGGGTTTCTGAGAGTCTTCATTCCCTAGGTTATCTCACCAATATATGGGAGGTACCATTGTCATGTTTTTGTCCTCTCAGACCTTTGCATTGACAATCAAGAGTTTCTGCAAGGTGAGATGAAGACTGCCCATAATGTGTGGCTGTAACAGATGGTATTTTGGACATACTCGAGTATGCCTGCCGTTCTGTCCTGTGGAGGGCAGTGGTACTCTTAAATACTAGCTCCAGCCCTTAATAGTGTAATTAATGATCTTGAGATGAAGCATCAGCTAGCATGTTAACAATATTATTGTATATTAAGCTGAGAGATACTGCAAGAAACAAGAAACTATAGAAAGGATCATAGGTTAGAAATATGAGCAGGAAAATAACAAAATTACTCTATCTCTCAAATTAAATACCTGATTTCTAGTTGTTTGACACCTGCGATAACAGATCACAAGAGACAAGAGACAACAACAGACTTAAGAGTGGGTGAAACTTGCTGTACCAAGAGATATTTAGGAGTAAGAGAAAAAGAGACAGAGTGAAAGAACAAGTGATATCGGTGTGATAGCATGAGAGACCTTGTGGTTACAGAATAAGAAATGTAGGAGTGATAGAAGAAAGCAAACTTGATAGTTAGATGCACATAGGCATATGGGACCTGGGATACAAAAAAGACTCTAGAAACTTTAAACAAAAAAGAAAAGTTGCTAGAGCTGAGTATGTGTATTTCAGCTGCCAGTGAGTGAAAAAAGCTTATGCTATTTTACTGGGTAGAGTTGAAATGTCAATAAATATTTTAGGGGGCCTACTGGGATGAAAAAATCCAAATGTGAATAATCTGAAGGGACCGTGAAGAAAATCTTGACTCCCAAACTTAGGGCAGTTAGAAAATATTTATGAAGGACCTTGGCAGAACTACTGAAGATACTCAAAATCAGCTAGGGTAAAACACTTCTTCTACTAACATCTAGAGGGAAAACCTGGCTCAAGAGCTTTTTTTTGCTCTTGCTTCTATTATTCTCATAAGAAAATTCTCATTGGTGAGGGCACTGCCCCTGCCTGTGCTGGGGTCATCATCTCATGGCTTGTTGTCCCTTATGGGGCAGCCTCATGCTTGCTGTTCCCTGACACTAAATCCTATTGAAACCATTAGAAGTATCTTCACTGCGCTTCCATTTCGAGACAACTGGCTGTTTGCTTTTCTCCAGTTGGTAGAAGGACTGACATTTTTCAGCTGACTTAATATGATCTTTTTCTGCTCTTTGGAAGACGTTTTTAAAAGAGAAAAATAATATGTGAAAAATAGTGACTGAGGAATGTTATATGAAAAATAGTGAATAAAAAAGAACACAGTTCTGAAGTTCATTCCTGGACAACTGCTGCTTATACAATAATTTTAGAACTGAAAACATTTTTACAAATACTAGATCACCTAAATTCTTGAAAGAAATGAACACAGTGAATAAGCATAAGATTGATCTATTCATTTAGAAAAAAAAAATTGTGTTTTTCATTTTCCAGAAAAAAAAACAAAGTACCATCAACAAATGCTGACAATTGTGCTTTAGGCTGAGTCAGATTCCTCTGAAGAAGGAATATGTAACCACCATCTTTAGTGGCACGCAGTCCATAAGAAACTGTTTAACTCCTTTATGTAACTAGCAGTTTGTCTTCTGACTGGACAGGTATGTCTCTACCCAGAATATGTTTGCAAAATGTAGGTACAAGGAGTTTCACTAGCTTTTATTTACTGAAAAATCTGTGGAAGGGCAAGAAACTGCAGGAACACAAGAAAGGAGTAAGAGGAGACCCAGTTCTGCAGTGACATAATCCCATCTCAGTGGGAATTGTAATGGCCTTCCCTTCAGCAGCCCTTGGCTGCTTATTCCTGGCTATGAAATTGCTCTGTGTGCTGATCTGGGAGACGAACTAAGCTGTTAAAAAAATAATCACTGTTTTGTCATTATTCATATCACTGCTCCCTTTACTGAGTGACCATTGTGAATGAAGTACAAATAAGTGATTCTGGAGGGCGGCACAGGCTGTAACAGTGGCAGCTCCAACTTGGAAAGTCTTCTGTTATGGCAGGGCTGCATCTGCAGAAACACTGACAGCTTGGCCTTGAGAAAGTACCAGTGAAAGACCTCTCAGGAAAGGTAGGAGCAAAATGAGGCTTGGAGATATAACCAAAAAATTTACTGACTGTTGTTTCTTACAATATTCAGGGAAATTGGACCTCATACCTTCTTGAAAAATAGATGGGATAATACCAAAAGCAGCTAATACTAACATCAATTTATTCCCCCTTGGGCAAAACTTATATGTCCCTGAACTGTGCCATCATATTATTTAGCTCTTACAGTTGTGCTAGGTCTTTCAGATATGTAAAAAACCAGTACAAAACAATTCCTGCTCCTCTTCTTCAAAGCAGGTTCCCAAAGACCTTGCAGTGTCATCCTATGTCTCACTGACAGTGGGCCAGTAACGAATCCCACCCCACTTACTGAGCAACTCTTCTGACATGTTCGACTCTGACAGTGCCTGAAGCCTCTGGGAAGCTGGCGAAACTATTCACCTGATTAAAGTTAAGTACATCTTTGTTCCAATCAGTCTAGCACATTCAGCCTTCCTTGCATGAAAGCAGTCACCCATACACATGAGGAATCAAGCACTCTCACCTCTGTATTGTTTGATCCCTGCTTCTCTACCTGATGACACTGGGATTTGGTGAAAACTATGTGGAAAGATAAAGGAAAAAATTGAAGGTGCCTTTCATGCCTAGTTTACATAGGAGAACAGAAGAATTTGCACGCAGTCTTTTGGTTTTCCGCACTTATGAATGAATGGTGCTGGCCTTGTCTCTGAATTGCCCATAATATTTTACAAGCATACATCGTTTACCAGCTGCAATTACTCTTTTTTTTTTTTTTTTTTTTAAATGGGGACATGGCATGATGTATTAGACAATTCCATTGTTTTCTCATAGAACTCTATCTTCTCTGTGATGTATTAGCAGCCCTCTTGCACTGGAGAATATTTTGTATAGTATGTTTCCTAATTACTTATGAATTTGCTGCTTTTATTGTTCTGTGTCACAGCCTTAATGTCTCTTTTAATGTACTTTTGTGTGCAAATTAGAATAGCAAGAGTTAAGAAGTAAGACTTTCTGCACATGGTGGCAGATGTTCAGAGCAATTCAGCATGTCAAGCTGGGGTCAAATGGAAAGTGAATGTCATTACTAAATGGTAACATTTTCTGTGGGTTTTAGAGAAATTCAAATCCTTTTTTAATCTAAATTTATTTTATCTTCTTCTCAGGGTTAAGGGTTGGACTTCAAGTTCCTGTCAGACATTTGTATATTAAAATGACTTTACATTTAATTATTTTCTAAACTAACTTTCAAAATAGTCATTCATAGAATTGCCACATCAGAATGCAATCTATTTCAATAGGACCTTTATCCTGACTCATATATATTTTGTATGATATACTTTCCTACTTTTAAGCCATAGACTCACGTATCCTTTAATTATTTTTTTAAATCTCATGCCCAGGAAGTGTCTACTGTCATTCTAGAAAAATCTGGGACGTGATTCTGTATCCACCATGTATATTCTTAGCAATGTCTAAGTGATGCCTAAATCTCACTGATTTACACTGAATATGAAATTTATGCCACAATCTATTACATGCAAATTGGAATAACAAAAGTTAAGAAGAAGGGTTTCTATCCATGACACTCGTGACAGTGGTCAGCTGCCTTATTTTTATTTTTCCACAGTTCTGTACTCAGCATGCAGTTAAAATTCCTATTTTCTGTTAATCCTGCAGTGATGTTGGAATGAGTTTGAAATGGGGTAATGTATTCAAAATCATAATAGTTTAGAAAATTACTTTCTATTTTTTCAGCTATTACCACAAAGTCTTGTAATACATTATCATGAAAACCAGAAAAGAAAGGACAAGGCATGACAGGTATGCTGTAACTTGGTCATAATTGTACTAATGTGTGGGGGACTGTGTGGCAGTAGATTATCCCATATATCTTTCCATTATTGCCCATTTTAGCTAGTTAAGGGCACCTATCAGCACCAAACCTCTTCTTTCTATACTGAGAAGGATTTTTGATGGCTTTTCATTTCTCTTCCTAGATGGTTTTCCTTCAATTCAGCCACATGCGCCTTTTTAACCTGTGGCCAGCAAGTACTGCTGAAGCTCTATAAGACTCACTAAACAGCATGTGAACAATGAGGAAAAGTGATTGCTGTCTTTTGGAACAATATCTTACACCATTACACACCTTCCAGTTTTGTTCCCAGCTTCTTCTGGTCCTGCGTTGAATTCTGATTTCTCAGCAAAGCAAGACCCAGAGGAGTGCTTATTGACACCTAGGTCATGAAAAATGTGCTGGCCCAAGAAGCAAGGGGTGGGAAAGAGACCTGACCTGAAAAAATAATCCTGCCTATGCCAGGATTATTTTTACAAAATGATTTTTAGAAAATGTCTCTGTCAGTGAGATTCTTTTGCAGCTCAACATGATGCCTGGAAAAAAGCCCTGAATGCACAGTCCAACAGGAAACTTATATAGGTGGAATACTCAAGGGCAGATGCACATGTATTCCCATGTATACACAGACATTTCTGAAGTTAAGTGAGGTTGCATTGCTGATGCAAACTACACTGAAGTATGTCTGAAGTTTTTAGATTTTTGTATGGAGAATATCCCATCACTCTTTATAATGACTGTTTTCTTTTACAAGATTTGAAGTATTTATGGTTTATGGCATGTTAGCCTTGTAAAAATATATACAGTCATCTGGTCATTTCCCTGTGGTATCTATATTTTATTGATAGCATTTACTCTACTCATATTGTGGAAATTCCTTGTTTTGTTACTAGCAGGAAAAAAGGAACAAGTTCATGTTGCTTGCATGCTTAAAGTCTATATTATCAAATTGTTTTGTGGCACTTTTTTTCCACATTACAAATAGCCTTATAGTTAGAAAATGTACCTTTTCTGGCATTCTGAGACAGTGACCAAATATCACGTGTTGTTTCCAAAATAATTGTTCCACTGCAGAAAAGATTCACCAAGTACCCACATTATTTTGAAAATACTATAAAGGAAGTAAAGGCCTTTTAGTTGCCCCATCTTGATAAGTGGCATTTAAAGAGTGTAGATCAATGTTTACTAGAAAGATAAATCCCCTGTTGCAAGGAGATTCTTATTGCATTCAGCCTGTATTTTTGCATTTCACAACAGTAGTCCAGCTCTGTAGTGAAAAATATTCCTCTGATTTTCTTAAGAACCCCGCCTGGCTCTCAGACTCTAGTACTGTCTACTGAGCTGTAATACAGGCAAGAAAAGAGTCATGAAGATGTCCATGATGTCACTTTTTAGCTGAAAATTTCTAGTGAAAAAGCAAACACAGGCCAAATTTTGTACTCATTTTCAATGCTGTAAACTCAGACTGACTCCACTGAAATGAATCCAGATGTGCATTGTGCTAATTCGGCAGTGCCTGTTAATTGACACACTCTTCCCGTTAATTGATTTCTGGAGTGTAAGTATCAAAAACAATATTGAAAATGAAATGTTCACAGAAAAAAAGAAAATATCGTTTTTCTACTTTTATGTACATTACTAAATTCATCATACATTCAAACTGAGGACTGATTCCCCTTCCTTGCTGGCATCTCTAGCCTCATGGAATATATGGAGTTGACTCACAGAAGTAATAGGAGTCTTTGGACCTAATTCAGTACTTCCTCTCTATGAAAGAAAAGTAAGTGCTTTCTTTTAACAGCACAACTGGACACATTATGCAGGACCGTCCAAGCATTTCAAATAGTGTAGCAGGAGGAGCCCCTTTGAAATTCCCACAGTTACACTGAAGCAGTGAAACATCTCTCAAGGATCTGCATGCTATGCTGGGAAAATGCTGCTGATGAAAGAAAAGGAAATACAACAGCAAAATTCAAATTCACCTAATGTGGAATCCTCCTGCTCTAAGTGGATTATATGTGATCTAGAAGGAGGAATGAGAGACAGAGACTAAGGAAGATCAGTTTTCATGATGAAATCAGTCTCCCTGTTACACTGTCTGCTCTCTATCCACAGAGAGAAACAATATACTGAAGGGGTGAAGTCAGAGACTGCTGCGCTGGATTACTCTCTGACATAGCCTGTCTATTGACTGTGAATGAAGTGAGGACACATTTCAGCCTAAATTTCCTTAGGCTTAAAATTCCTATTGATTAGTCCCACACAAAATATGGTCATCAGTATAAGCAAAGATGGTTTGAGTAACGTGTCTGTATTGTTGTTAGTACATAGGGTATTATCCAGATTGTTCTTGAAAAACAAAAAGGATGGAGACTGCATGACCTCCCAGCAGGTACTAGCAGGATGTTCCTAGGCACCTGAAGCCATCCCTTCTCCCAGCTGCCAGCTGGGAAGCCCAGCTCCCTCAGCCTCTCCTTACAGGGCAAGTGCTCCAGCCTGGCCAGCCTGTGGGCCCTACGCTGAACTGGCCCCAGTTTATCAGTGTCGTCCTTGCATTGGGATGCAAGGATGGATGCAGTGTTTCAGATGTCTAACTAAACTTCAGCTCTGTCTGTATGTTTTAGAATAATCCTTACTGAGTGCGTAATTGCTTCCTAGTGAATCATCTACAAAACGTCTATCTAATCCAGATTTTCTTTACAGAAAGTGAAATTAATCATTTGGACAAGTGAAAAGTCTTTTGCCTGATTTTAAATCTAGGAATAATTTAATGAATTAAAATTAATATTTCAAATTAAGGAATTTCTCAAATTGAATTTCTACTTAACAAAGTCTAAGCAAACGTTTCAGTTGTTATATTGTTTTCCTTTTTTGTGAGTTCACCAAACTAAAAAGAATTGCTAGAAGACTGTAAGGGGAAAGAACTGGAAAATCTGTCCCACATGGGTACATTAGAGGAATTACCTGTTCCTTCGTCCAGAAAAGAATCTGTTTTGCTGGGAGGCTCAGTCCTGTGATTTAATTCTCTGTCCTGTTTTGTCTAGCTGGCTTTTTGCACAGGGCACTCTGTAACATCTCTGAAATCCTTTTAGTGTCATTGTGATCTTTTTTCCCGTTTCCATTGTATATTACATTATCTTTGTAGAGAAAATAAAATACCAGAAATTTATACCTGATGGAAGAAAAAGTTTTACCTTCAGGAAGAATGCCTAAGAGTGCCATTTTGGATCTGGTGGATTATTTTTAAACTATTCTATTAATTATTTCTTTTTTTCTTTTCTTTCTCTGTGTTTTAGAAGTTTGTCATGTTTTGAATAATTTGATTCTATAATTCTATTGTCTTAGATTTCTCTATAAAGTAAAGAACTGGTCCTGCATATACAAGGAACAAATGTATGTTTCATTTTCCAATAAAGATCATTAATTAAAAACAAATTATGTTCTGCATTAATTGGTGTATTTTATGCAAACATGCACCAGTTCTCCTGTTTCCCAATGCTATTGAATTCACAGATATATTTTCTAGAAAATTTTTTGTGGTTTCAATTTTTTATCCATTACATCAATAATTGCATTATAAGCACAAGTAACAAATTTAGTTATATCAACTGCATCTAGCATAAAGTATTCTATCCCATTAGTTAAGGGTGGTGTATTCAGACCTCTATGAATGGAAATGACCCAATGCTGTATTTGATAAAAAAAACTGTATTAGGAAGAGAAAATTGGATCTTGAATTGCTTGAAATCTTGAAAGGATTTAAAATAATATGAATCAGAACATTCACCTATAAAACTAACACCCCTTACCTTCCATTTCTTGGAATCTGCATTACCGTAGAGAAGTGGTGGAAAAGGGTTTTGCCTCAAGGATTCAGGATGCCAAGCTCCTCTGCTGGAGAAGGATAGCCCTTCTTGGTCTAGGTATTTTTCTGAGGCTCAGGGATGGATGATGGATTCAGTTCTGCACTGCTAAGTTTGGCCCATATTCCTCCAAGTCATGTATTCCATTCCAGTTACTGCAGTACCTATGGCCAATATACTCAGCTTTGGAGGTAAAATTCACATTGCCTCCTGCTGAAAGTTTTCTATAGGAGGTGCTACATCCTTAGCCACATTTAAGCACTGAGCATGAAAGTTACGAAGCTGGGGAAAAGTGGAGGTGGCAGGCATTGCCCACTATCCTCACTCCTCTGTACTGTTCTTTGTTGGTAGGTCAGTGGATTGGTCTTGAGAAGAGCTCTTTACACAGTGTTTCCTTTTCCTCTTGAATGACAGGTACCAATACAACCACAGGGAGGTGGAAAGCTTAAAATAATTTCTGGAAAAAAAAAAAAAAAAGAAAATCTGCTGTTATTTCCTATTCAAAAAATGATGTGATTGAATGAGTGCTTCATGCTCCACTAGCTTATACCTTTATATTAATGCCCCACTGCATACAGCAGTCTAGAGGATGCATTTATGAATTGGAACTTCTGAAGAGGCAATTTCTGTTGGAGAGTTTCATCACATGTACTTTTATTTGAAACTTGAAATAATGGATTAGCAGCTATGTTTTGTGAGCTTCTTTACACTTGGTTAGAGCAATTTGGGCGCTCAGGTGCCTTCAGGCGGAGTGGAAGTCCACCACCTGCTTGACAATAAGGGATCTTGTCCTGTTCATTATTGTGTTAACATAACAGTGTTTCAGGAATGGCTAAGTAGCTCTCTTTTCAACGGTTTTTTATCTATGGTGGTATGACACTTATTTTCCTAATATCTGCCATTTAATGAAAAGCCCCAGTTAGCTCTTCTCCCTTGATTCCCATCTAGGTGCTATGCTACCCCTCCAGCTCTGGGCTGTCGTGCTGGGCAGGGGTGAACGCTGCGAGGCAGTGGGAAAGCAACACTATTAGTCAGGTTTGTCTTGCCTGACCTTAGTGACCAAGGCTGGAGTTAAAAGCAGGGTAGTTGTGGATAAAGCAAAGTGTTACAGACATGTGAATAGCTTCCTCTCCCCACCCACTGCATCACTGGAGATGCCACATTCTCTAATGCTCCACTGGTAACCTGCTGGCTTTTGGCTTTGCTTTGTATTAAATGGAAACCCCAATTAGAGGTTAGTTTAAAGTTAATTTAGTGTCCTCACAGAAAAGGGAAAATTCAAACAGGTTTCAAGAAAGGCCACAACTGGGCTGTTGTTGAAAGAAGTGCTCTAGGAATGAGGAAGGGGCTGTGGAATACAAATATATCCCATATTTGTGTTTGTGTGTGTCTATATCTCTATGTGAATATATGTCTAACTGTGACACCCATCTAGACCTGTATGCATAACAATTACTTATTAATATGCTGTATATAGTTATATATGTTATAAATATCTTCCTTTGTATGTATTCACTGTGTTTTCTTATTTTCTATATGAAGGCTGTGGTATCCACCTTCCCCTGTCTTCCATCACAGACCATAATGGTAGCATGGGAGAAGCCCAAAGTGACATTTTCCTTCCTTTTTGAACTAATTGCAGTTCTTTCTCCAGTTACAATCCTCCTGTTCATTAAAGCTTAGTGTGAAAATGGTAAGGTTAAATACTGCAAGTGGGAATTTAATGGTAGCAGGATTTCCTTCTTGTTTACTTACATGCAATTTAAGTGGAGCATTCAGCATCTGGGTTTTGAACTATGCTGGTCACTTAGCAACCAAGCAGATGCACACACATTATAGGCTTTTCTCTTTCTTAGGCTAATGAAAGTAAAACTTATAAAAAAAGCACACTGTTGGTCCTACTTAAGGATTTTAGCTTCACTTCTGTTTCATCCTGAGGCTGGTTCTTGACTTGTGCTGTCACATAAGCCATGCCCAGGTGTTGTCACAAAGAAAACTACATAGCACGAGTGAAAATTTTGCTAGGCAGTGCACTGTCAGTGAAGCAGGGTAGTTGCCCGTATTATAGTGGTCAAAACCAGGCTGTCACCGTGTTGATCAAGGCATGGAAGAGTGGAGTACTGTGAGAACTGGTATCGATTAAGATTTGATTGCAAATACATATTTTTTCTTACTTCTTCCTTCTTACAAAACTTAAAAAGCTAATGAGTCTCTAATGGTTGTTGAGAAAAGACTGAAAATGTGAACTTGGTACATACTTGGTACATACTACAGGTATGTAGTATGAACTTGGTACATACTACAGGCTCAAAACCCAGAATACAAAGGAAAGAAACCTTGTAAGATGCTTTAAAACCGTATTTTAAGCCAATTTCTTGGTCTGTAGGGGCCTGACTCTTGAGTGTTGAGTGCTTGGTATCGGTAAGACAGCATCAGGCATCCCTGTCTGCTAATTTACTGAATTAGGGCTATTTCCCCTTTGAGATCTACATGGGAGCAGTTAGCTCACATTACCATTAACAAGTTTCACATGATAACACAAAAACCTGCTTACGTATGCATAGAGCAAAGCAGTACTTAGTTCATATTCTGGCTTATATCACCCTGGCTTTGTTTATGCTTAGACATTCATCTGAACATGGAAAGAACAGTTATGTTAATCTCCAAGTTTCAGATGCTGCAATGAACTCCTGCCATTGATCAAGGACTGTATATTGGTCTCAGTTTATGCGGTGATTGTTATCAGCTACAAAATCACAGAATTTTATGGGTATCTGGTTCACTGTAATGAGATAGGAGGCTACAAACCCAGTGAACATTGTCTTTATATTTATTTTAGTCACTTTTTGGCTCGTGGCTTGATGAGCAGTCATTTCTCTTCTAAGAAACAAAATACTTCTATATCTCATATTTCCAAAAGAAGTATGTTCATTTCACTTATGTGAAGAGTAAATAGGACATCTTCCTACTCATTTTATCCATGTGTGTACACTCACAATATTTATTATTTGAAGAACAAGCATAGTAGATACCTTTACTGGGAACGTTTGAGCTCTTTAAGTTCTGGGACATACTGGACAGTTCTACTATGCAGTCATACAAATGACTGTCAAGAAGCAGTCTATAGCTATATCCCACGATATCTTTTTGTGTGTCTGTGGAATCAGTGCTTCATTGTCATGGGAATCACAGATATATAGGGCTAGGAGGTATCTACAGACATATGATAATTCATTTCCTATCCTCACTGTACACAAAACAAACCTGACATATCTCACTTGTTCTTAAAAACTGTTGGTGAAAGAGAATCTGCAACCTGCCTCAGTGAACTATTTCAACCCTTAACTACTCTTTCAATTGGAAATGTAGCCTGAATCTCCTTTGCTGCAAATTATATCACTTCTTGCACAAATCCCACTCAGGCCCTAAGAATAATTGATCACTGTACTCTTTCTAATAAGCTTTATATATTTGAAGACATTATCATGCTTCCCCTCAGTCTTCCCTTTTCTAGACTAAACAAATCCAACTCCTTCAACCTTTTCTTGTAGGTCACATTTTCCAAACCTCTTATCATTACTGTTGCTCTCCTCTGGATTCTCTCTACACTGTCTATATCTTTCCTGAAAATGTGGTGACCAAAATGCAAGACACTATTCCAGCTGAGGTCTGAGCAATACCCAAGGAGAACATCAAAAACATCACCTCCAGTAGCTTATGCACAACACTTCTGATTTCCACTTGAGATCCAGACTTTATTGTAACAACAAGAAATAGTTTGTGGCCCACTATGCTTTTTTTTTGTTTTTTTCATTAATCACCTATTTATTGTTTTTTGACAGCTGTTCATATAACTTCTCTAATTTAATATTCTGCATATATATTGACTGCATTTCATATTCACTTGTGAATAATTTCTCCGGGACTTGAATACCAGCTTGTATTCTGACTGAACTGCCAAAATGCTTTGCAGTTCTTGTCACATTCCACTTACTCTTTGAGCATTACCCACTAATGTTAGGTGTAAAAACTGTAATTGTGTCCTCCATCCCACCATTGAAATTATCAGTGAAAATCACCCTAGAACAGAGGCACAGGGGACATGTGCATGATCCTATTTGAAATACCCTACAATCTGACAGAGAATCAGTACTAATTTTTATGTTTGGTACAGTTTTATAACCACTTGGTCACACATCTTTTCATGAAATCATCCAGACCACATTTCACTTGCTTATGAAAACAGCATGCAGAGCAGTGTTGAAAGCCCTACCAAAGTCAGGATTTATCAAATCTTCTGCCTTCTGCTATGCTGTTATCCACTCAACCTGTCAAAGAAAAAAATTAGATTGATGTGATCTGTTATTGACAAATCTACACTGACTCTTTCTTTTCACCTTGTTATCTTATTGGTGCTTTCAGCTGGGTTGTTTAATAATTTGTTGATGTGTCTTTCTGGCTATCTTTAACTGGCCTGTAATTCCAAGGTCCTTTTCTTCTGCTCTTTTAAAAACAGTTACTGTATTTGTCCTTCTTAGTCCTCCTGAGCCTCCCACTTGGACACAATCTTGGACACAATCACTGATGGTCAGGAGATTGCTTCATATAGATTGTTACAGCCTGATAGCTGAATACCATTTGCACTGTAAACTTGAATACATGTAATACAGGTACATACTGGGTCTTCAACCTGATTTAATTAAGATTTTGCTGGATTTCTCCTTAATATATTACTGATACTATCATATGAAAAGGCCTTCTCATGAAAGAAGTATTGGGTTTATAGAGTTTATTTTCTGCCATGTTGAAGTATATGTTTGAAAGAATACCTAAAATCTGTGTATATTTTAAAGAGGCCATATGGTATAAGCACTAGTTTATAAAAGCTTTGGCTCCCAGGAGTAGATCTGTGCTCAAGCGAAGGTAGTGCTCTAAACCTGATCAAAAGAAATAGTATGGGGAAACCAAATGGAGGAAAGTAATGGAATTATTGAGATGTGAGGGTGAAAGACACCTCAGGAGATGGTACAATACAACCACTTTCACAGAAGGAAGATTACAGGGGACTAGGCAAGATCCAGCTGATATTTTATACCCAGCTCTTAAAGCCACTGGTTACATAATTTCCATCAAAAGCCCAGTATTTCACAACTCTGATTGTCAAATGCTAATAACAATCTTTTTTATTTTTTACTGGGCAAATTAAGGAAATTTCATCATATACATAAATACCTGAAGGTAGGGTGCAAAGAGGACAGAGACAGGCTCTAGTCAGTGGTGCCCAATGGCAGGACAAGAGGCAATGGGCACAAACTGAAACACAGGAGTGTCCACCTAAACATAAGGAAACATTTTTTACCTGTGAGGGTAGTTGAGTTTGCCCAGGGAGATTGTGGAGTCTCCTTCCTTAAAGATATTAAAAAATTGCCTAGACACAGTCCTGGACAACTGGCTCTGGGTGGTTGTGCTTGTGCAGCTGGGTTGGAGAAGATGACCTCCAGAGGCCCCTTCCTACCTCAACCGTTCTGTGATTCTGTGATCTTCCAGAAGCCAGAGAGAATATTTGGTCATTTTCACATGTATTTACAGTTTCGGCATTTGCAATTGAGTTTTTACTAATGTAAATAAATCCAGTTCCTTCAGTGTTTCCTTGTATCTGCTGTTGATTTCTAACTGTCCACAGATTTGAGTTACTAAGATAAGTGATATCAATTTCTCCTTTTTAGGAAGGCTTTAAGCATTGTCTTTCTTACACATCATGTTCAGAAGTAATGAAAATGTAATCACCACTGCTGACTGAAAAATCCCATCAGAATTGATCAATTGTACATTACAAGTTGGGAGGTATTTAAAATGAAACACAACAGGAGTCTTTGCCAGGTCTAGATTTATTCAGAAGTTCCACTCAGGAGCTTCTCTAGCTCTACCTGCCTTCACATCAGCAGAGCGAATGGTGCTGCACATCCGTGGGATTTGTGTTCAAGAAAGGTGAGGAGCAGAGAAGATGCACTCTTTGACAGGTAATTCACAAAAGAGTTAAAAGAGTGAAAGGGGTTTCAAAGCAGATGTAAAAAAAAAAAAAAAAAAAAATTTTTACAGTAAATCTGATGATATGCCTATAATTAAGTCACATAGGTTAAAGGCTTGTTATGCTAGGATTAACATATGGTAAATACAGCCATTGAATTACACTGAGATTCATGTGATGATTACATATAAAATTCCATGTAATGAGATATATTTATCATCAAAAGGTCTTTGGCCTTTAAGAAAATGTTACAACAATTATCCTGTGAACGTGAAAAGTCAATAGAGGTATAAACGCATGTCTTTATGCCATTATTGTGACTGGGTTAATTTCAACAAGACCAGCCCTGCTGACATTAAGCCATCAAGGGATAAGGCTAGTGTTACTGATACAGCCTCTCAGCATGCCCTCTTGTCCACTTGGACAGCCAGAAAGAAATCTTTTCCTCAGCTCCATCCTTTTAAAACCACAAACATGAAAATGGAGTTTCACAGTGAATATTACAACACACAGTCCTACAACTCTTCCGAAGGTGGTGGGTTTTTTTTCCCTTGGGTCTCCCAAATCTCTCAAGGGTAAAAGCTGTATTTGACAGCAGCCGCTAGACTTCAGACTTTGATTTGGAGTAACATATTATTATTAACCAGCAAGTTCAACTTCACACTGAGTAGGGTAAATAAATTGTGGAATAATAGCAGAATAATCATTTTCTGCCATCTCCATGAAAGTGAGATGCAAAAATGAAGATGGGGTGGGATTCATGGCTATACATGGACAAGCAGTAAAGTAATTTATCAGACAGATACACACACAGGGATCAGACCAGCCTACCCTTCCTTCTTCCCGAAACAGCAAAACAACCACAGAGAAATGTTGTCTTTTCTTTTTCTGACCTAAAGTGTCTTTTCTCAATTAGATATTTTCTTCCTGTAATACAACATTTGAGAGAGGACTATTCTTCTACAGGTTGATCATCTATGTTTATTCGCACCACATTTTGTTCCAATCTCTGGTGCTTGGTATCTGGACTGATCAGTCTCAGAAAGGCAGTCTTTCAGTCACTAGTACTTAATAACATGCATTTGTTTGTTCTGCTGGATTTGAACACAGACACATTTAAGAAGACTGAAAACAGATTTGGAGTAGACGGTCTACGTTGGATTCTGAGAGGGTTCGCAAGTTGGTTTCAAGCACAGAACCAACCAGGTATAATTTATGAAGCAATTTTTGTCTTAATATTTATAACAGCGGTGTTATAGCACTTGTCCATTTTATATCACCGGAAATATTCACCCACAAGGTGATACGGTTATGAAAATCAGTAACACTGTTCTTCAGTGGATTGAAGCAAATATATTTTATACTCCTATTTCAGTTTGCAAAATGTTGAGAATTTGACACAGACCTAGATGACTATTTACTCTTAATCTATTTCTTCCTCTTTCTTTAGTAAGAAAATTCTACATTGCAGAATCCTGTTTTTCACTATTGTCTTGCAAAAGTGAGTGCAAGACAGAAAGAGGAAAATATGTAGAGATATCACCACTACTTATCATTTCACATTCTTCATTTTTCTCACCAAACTGGCTTTTACATTTAATAGGATACCAAGCAGCTAAGAATACTGTTCTTTTCTAAAAATTGCAAATTAAGTTTAGCTATGAGCTCTTGTTTAGAAGTATAGAAGTTTACATTATGTTATATTTAAAGGCAGCTGTCTTTTGTGGAATTTTAAAATAGGCTAATTTTTATCAAAGGTTTTCCTTTCATGTCCTTTGATTACTAAGCTATATAAGTCAACCAAAAGATAACTAAGCATTAACCCATGTTGCAGTTTTTATCTCCTTTGGCAATCCCATGAGACTTCAGCTAAGTACATTAAATGGAGCATAAATCTTTAAGTTGTTTTCATTAAGTCACATATTTAGAATACATATCCCAGTTTATTTGATCAATTGTAAAATATTAGCTGCTGCACTGAAGATTTGTGACATGGTTTGCAGCAAGTGAACAAACATTTCTGCAGAGCACTGAAAATTTTTGCTGGAATGCATGGATAAGTTACAACAATTAGTGTTTGGAACATTCATTTGTGGTTTTTGGGTTTTTTTTATGTAACTTGCAAATGTATGCTTTAAGGCCAGTAATACCAACAGGCAAGCTTAGAAGATAATTCTAATATCGGCTTAGTATTCTTGGTTTTTATTTCTGTTAATTTTCCCAGTTTTCCAATATTTTGTTCTTTTTTTTTTTTTTTCTTTATTGTTTATTGGCCAGCCCTAAACCCCAAAAAGAATGCTAGCTGTAAAAGGCCAGGTGTTGGGAATAGCAGTTTTAGTGTGTGGCTTGGCTTACCATATCTTCCTAAACAACTCCATTTTCAACACAGTACTGATGTTAAAATATGATAAGGAAGTAGTTATGATAAGTATTAAGACATTAATTATATGTGTTGGTGGGAGGTCTGAATATAAGATTTGTATTGAATAATTTAATGAAAGTTTTTGTCCTTGAAATAATGTAGTGTAAATTCATATTAGTTTTTGTCTAAGACTTTCACATTGTGCTATAAGCATTAGCATTGTGTATCTCGGCACACAACAGAAAAAGAATTGAAAGCTCAGGTACTGAGGAACTATGCAATTTATTCCAAGTCACAGTCAAGTGCAAACCGAAGTTTAATGCCAGAATGTATGGACTTCAGACAGAGCCTTGCATTGACATGATCCTTCATATCCTTGTGCTTTTTGTGGCTCCTGCATTTTGGAAGAGGATAGTTTAGCTCCTTGGCTAAGTTGCCTGCAGTAGAAAGAGTCTGGTTTAAGCACTTATTCACAAGGATCTTAAGCATTTAATCAGGCCTCTGTCCTACTAATTTTACTCTCAAGAGTGTTTTTTTCTTATGTGAGTATCCCTGTCCAAAATCAGTAAGACAGTTCATATAATAGAAAATTCCCTAAATGAACAAAGGATTTTGCATTAACTTGTTAAATGAGTTTGGAATCATACTTTCAAGCTTGTGTCTAAAGCATCTTGAATTTCAAACCCTCACTGCCAAAGGAAGAATTATAACGATATCTACATGAGAAGTGTTCTTAAACTACAACCTATGTTACTGTTTCAGAATTTCTGACTAGATATCTAGGATATGTGGATTTTTCAATACAAAATGGTATTATAGAAATTCAGACTAGCTGCAGAACTACACAATAATTTCACAAGGATTACATCTAAACTAAGCAGTGTTCACTTTTAAAACATGTAGAAAATGCCACATGGACATTTGTCATATTTCCTTTACCAAGACAATCCTGCAGTAATACAATTTAGTTTTACAGGTGTTCAAAGAGAGTACATGAATGTCCAGTTTTGGTTTTAAAATTTTAACTCGGTATTTAACAAGGCTGTTCATTTGGCAGCTCAAACACAAACATTCTGAAATTTAAAAAAGTACAATAAGCTTGATAACAGCCTTTCATATCCTTTATACACATTGCTAAAACTGGATTCTTAGTAACAGCAGATGTGGTAGTTCCACAGTAAAAGCAGGCATCTGCATGTGTCCCAAATCTGTTTGATATAGATGGCCTAGCTTCATCTTAATTTACGATAACTACATGATCTTTACAGCACTGGGAGGTTTGCAGTTCCTTGTTTAGTTGTGTGTCTTTCTGGTAAAGGATTTAGCTATTACTACTTCAGCAACATGAGGTTTTAGCTACCAAATATTTTGAATCCTGGTATGGAATTCTTTGTTTTCTCAAACAGCTATGTAGTTCTCAGCAAATGCAAGAGCACTGTGTTTTACGCATTCAAGGAACAATTATAAAGGCTAGTTTTGCTATCAGTAGCACACCATTTGGGAATCAGTAACACATTGTTAAAAACTTGTGCACAACAGTCTTTTGTTGGCAGTGAAATACCCTCTTTGTGTTAATATACACTGCAGTTCTGCTTATTTTAAGCATGCTATGCATTAAGTAGATATGATAGGTTGGCATTCATTGACAAATTAAGTGAGTTGATTAGCAATCTGAAATCTGCATGGACCTTCATTATGTTTGTCATGAATTGTAGGCCTAAAAAGTGCTTTTCAGATAAAAGACACAAAACATGAAAGTGAAGCAGAGGCTGATAACCCTTTCTGAAGGAAGAGCTATTAGTAAGTCTCATTGCTTAGCCATCTAGTAAACACTTCAATGACTTCTGATTACTATTAACCAACAGAATGATGTTTTTCTCAGCAAAAAAAGAATTACTTGTGTTTCCCAAGCTGTGCATTTCAGTTCAATAGAAAGAGTAGCTTGGCAAGCCAACTGTGCAGATGTTGGCAAAGTGTAAGAAAGTAAGAAATATAGGCAGACTTCACTCTGTTGAACTACTGTTTTATTGAATGCAATTAAAGGGTTCTGAATAGAAATTATAATCTTTGAAATTTTTGTTTGGTCAGATATAAAGTGGTCATCACATTTTTAGAATCAGAAGTTCATTGAGCCTTCTTAAATCAGCCATCAGGTGAAAATCACAGCTCTCATTTATTTGCACTTGATTATTTTCTGAGATAAACATGTGAGGGTTTTTTTCATTGCTTACAAAGTATCGAAATATATAACTAGGTGATGAAGTGAGGTCCCATATAGATGAGGAACAAGGAAACAATCCTTTGCCAATGTTCATTCCTGAGCTCATACGGGAGCCCTGACAGCATAATTTAAGATTGCCTTAAAATGGCTTTAAATTGTATCCAATTGTCTGGAGCTCCAAAATGCTTCCATATAAGCATTGCCAAATGCTGGAAAAATCCTACCTTTTCCTCATCCACACTCTTGTGAGAGAAGCTGTGAAAGAAACAGCTTAGGAAGAATATCTTAGTGTGAGAGTTGACAGGAAAATATATTCAAATTTCCTGAGAGAATGATAGCAGAGACCAGAATCAGTGGACATGAGGATATACAAATGCATTCCTGCCCATGAAGGACAAAATTTTTAAGAAAAGGTAATATGTAGCTGGAAAAACAGTCCTGCTTTCAGGTGCACAGCCTCTTCTTTGAGTCATTCACAAATCTTGTTTCATTTACATTTTCAGACCATCATGGCTACAACAACAATATGGACACTCATGTGTCAAGGCAGTTTCGAGCATATACTTTCAAAGAAGGAAGTTTCATTGGTGTTGTCAAAGGCAATGATTAAAAGAAATGAAAAATTACCAGACAGGTACAGCTTGGCTCATTTTATGAGGAGACAGGACATAAACAACTGAAATTGTCTTCTAGGGTATGTAGAGTACAACAAGGCACAGGAAGACTAGGCATGCTGTTACTCTTTCTTTTTTGAGTTAGGGCCTCAGTCTTCACCCATCAAAATGATGTTGTTACTGGTTTACATTGAGTCAAAAACCACTTGATAGGGAAAATAACTCGCATCATATTATACCGACAAAGTTATTGCTATTGTATGAAAGTATGTCTATTTATTCTAGCATCTAGGTACTATAAAGCAAAACTTCACGTTTTGTTACTTCAGCCATACTCAGCCATGCCGCAGTAAACCACATCAATATAACAAAACGTGTTATGCAGCAATTTTTTTTCCCCATTATTTTTGAAAGAAACTCAAGCAAAGTCTTAAAACATATATAGCAGGGTAGAAATCTTTCATAACATTGCACATCTGGAGTACTGTGTCCAGTTCTGGTCTCTTCAGTACAAGAAAGACAAGGAGCTACTGCAAAGGGTCCTGTGGAGGGCCACAAGGATGATCAGTGTTTTGGAGCATCTCTCTTACAAGGAGAGATTGCAGGAGCTGTGGCTGTTTAGTCTAGATAAGAGAAGTCTGAGAGGGGATCTCATTAATTCATATAAATATCCCAAAGGCGGGTGCCAGGAGGATGGTGCCAGCCTCTTTTCAGTGGTGCCCAGTGACAGGATGAGGAGCAATGGCCGTAAACTAAAATGCAAGAAGTTTCATCTCATCATAAGGAGGAACTGCTTTACTCTGAGGGTGGCAGAGCACTGGAATAGGCTGCCCAGGGAGGTTGTGGACTATCACTCTCTCTGTAGGCATTCAAAACCTGCCTGGGCATGTTCCAGTGTAACCTGCTCTAGGTGGCCCTGCCTTGGCAGAGGAGTTGGACTAGATGATCTCCAGAGATCCCTCCCAACTCTAATGATTCTGTGATTCTGTGATAAACGTGGGAAAGAGTCAGCCCATAACCATGCTGAAATTAGTTCTGCACTGTTCCCAGATAAGCTTGACTAGTTAATTATTAGGACAAATACCTTTATTTATTTATGAGGTAATCAGAAGCAGAGTTAAACTTTTAAGTGCATCTCTACTGTTAAAGAGGCATTTCTAATTTTGTCTTTTGTCATCACTTTCTCATATTAAGGAGCATAAAATACTTCCATTTTGTTTAATATGTAAATTATGTCTTAGATAATCGAAGAGGTAGCTCTCAGGTACCCGGAGGAACTAGTCTGTTCTTAGGCACAGGTAGGTCAGAGCAGAGTTTCTTCACAATGAAGGCATAATCACAGTGAAATTCACAAATAAAATCTTCAATGACTTTACTGTGTATTGAGGTTAAACAGTTTTGCATAAGTGTGGAAATGAATTATCTGTTAATTTTAGGTCCATTGTGTCCTTATTCAGCATAGCCTTAAAGAAAGACCAAAGAAATCCTGCATAACTATCAAATGCTTCAAAGAGCACGGTATCAATTCAAATATCATCAGGTGTGCTAACATGTAGCTGTCAGGTGAGCCTGATGGGCTGTTATTACCTCCGTCGTGACTATTATGGCTATTAAAATTATTTGATACAATTTTAGGATAAAACAGGACCCCACTTCTGTAAGTGGTGTATAAACACAGAAGGTCCCTGCTGCAAAGGCTTATGAAGTACAAACTTAGTAAAATCTTCCCTAGTTCTGCCTTTGTTAACATATGAACCCTCACAACAGCCAGCTATACAAAAAAGGAAGAAAGGAGGGATTGACTTCCTGTATTAATCAATAATATCTAGTATATATATTTACCGTAGTTAGGATATGCTACATTTGATGCACTTGTATATTTTTGTGACTAGACTATGCAAACATAAGCAATTCCTACCCATTCAGATCAACTTTCTCTGGCCAGTTCTGAGCACTAGAGAAAACATTTATGTTCTTTTCAGACTTTTTTATCCAACAAGGGACCAAGCATTTTACCTTGAGCAATTTAGACTCCCCTTTACTTTCCCAATATCCTTCAAGTTCTGGGGCCTGTGGCCATAGGCTCGATAAAACTCAGAGGCTGGATCTTAATGCTAATTGTTTTGAACAACAAATTTGAGTCATTAAGCACATCAGGAGGGAGTAAAGCTGTTGTGTGAAGGGACAGATTATTGTGGAAAATGAATTACTGATAAAAGATGAATGAAGTCCAGGAGAAGAGCAGAACACAATTCATGTTCTGTTTCTAACATCTTGAGCTGTGTTGGGAAAGGGATTGTTTAGCTGTGTTAAATACTTGTCAGAGTAGAACTGCGCCTATTTGATCTTTTTCCTTCTAGTATATGATTTCACAAATCAAAACAGTTTCATATGCAAAAATCCAAAACTCTTGAATTTCCACAGTATATGTGTTTTTCTTATTGTGTAAAAGTTGTCTTACTTTCATTTACAGGCAGATTTCTTTCTTAGCAAAACCTTATTGACAGCTTGTATTTGGATTTTATATTTTGATAAAAAAATAATGCTAATATTAAAACATGCAACATCTGAAACTCAAACTTGGATTACAACCTCTTTTCACAATATTTTTAGAGGTTTCAGTACAAGGATAATGAAATGATCATAAATGATCTACAGAGTCCTATTGGAAAATAAGAGCTTTTTCACATTTCTGTAATCATTTTTTTAAAGATACGGATACCGATTGTGCATGATGATTCATAGTCTCTCTTCTATATCTTAGTTTCCCTTTCCTTTTTCTCCCCTTCACATATTCCCAGCTCAGCTTAACTAGTACCATTTTGTGTCTCTCTCCACTTTATGATATGATGAATGCAGCCATTCTTCTCTCCCCATCATTACAGCTGGTCTTTGATCCAGTACAGCTAATTTATATTTACCATCTATCATCTACCATCAAAACTTCATTGGAAAAGTGGTGCACCTGGACTGAATGAATTTCTTTTGATGGAGTTTGAGACTATTTTAGGACTTGTGATTTGGACACATTCATCCTCTTAATGGAACACAACAGAGCCATCTTCAAATTTGTGCCAGCAAGCACTTGGTTTTTTTAAAACATTTCAGAGTTCACCCAGTGTTAGCCCTGGCTACGCTCATTTGTTAGTGTTTTGATCAGCAAGGTTATATTCCTTACTAAATTCTGCTGTGTTTTGTACACATACAAATTGTATTTACATTTGTAGCACAATCCTAATCATAAGTCATTGTAAAATTATGGAGATGTATCTACCCAACAGACTATAGAAAAGCAGGACATATTAGATAATTCTTACCCCTGCTCTTCCACAGCTGAATTGTTAGAAGTACCTGAGCTTGTTAGTTTTATCCTATTTACATGTCTTCATTGCACATTAAGACAATATGCAATATGCAGTTAGCACTCTAAGGCTATAGACATAAGTTAAAATAAATGTACATTCCTTATACCTGTACACAGCCATCAAAAAATCTATCATTAATTTTCTTTCGACAATTAATTTGTAAATTATTCTATTTTACCACAAATGGTGTTCTTATGCTAACAACTGAAAAACTTTCAAATAAGCAAATTGGACAGTTTCTTTTATATCAAATGGTTAGATGCAGATGTGAAGTGTGGGTTACACTGTCAATTCCCCTTTATGTGATTTCAAGAACAAATAAGGAGAACTGGTGGTAAATAGCTACACACTACTGGTATAACTTATTCTTACTGGTGTCAGCTCTAGTTTAACACACCTAAATTCACGACTCCACAGGCAGGTGCCCACATGGGCCCTAAGTGCCTAAGCTTTCATTATAGTTAAGAGGATCTAATTAATAGAGCATGAAGAGTGCTTTAGCTCATCTAAAGCAGAAGTCTACTGTGTGTGCAGTAAATGGCCACCTGGGTTTTGGTTTTTTTTTTTGATAAATTGATTTGTTTTGTTACATTTTTCTAGGAAGAAATAGAGAAACCAGGTATCCCAGCTCCTGGGCACTCATCACACTGTCCCCAGTCAAAGGACACAGAAGCTGTCTCTCACTAATGAGATTTAACTGGGGGAACCTGACTTGTCTGAAAGGTCTACATCGTTCTAGGGAAGTTCCTTGGTTCAGGGAAGCCCCCTGACTCAAAGCTGGAAGGAGAGAAGTCTAGAAAGTCACAACTCAAACTGAGAGCTGCAGAGCTTCCATTCTCCTGGCTGTGACAGAGATCCAAGCTCCACCACAAGCAGGTGGTGTAGGCAGCTTTAAGCTGCAGTCATAGAATCACAGAATCATAGAATCAGCTAGCTTGGAAAAGACCTTTAAGATCATCAAGTCAGATGGCACGGAACCTGAAGCTCTCCAGTCCATATGGCCAAGGTAGTCCAAGGCAGTACTGCCTCAGAGCCACTGAATCTGGCAGACTAGTGTGTCCTTACAGCCTGCTCCAGTCTCCTGAAATTCCTTTTGTGTATTGATGAGAACTCATCAAATTCAGCATAATTCTGCAAAGCATTTAGCATAAGAAAAAGATATTAAGAATTTCTGAGGTTAAGAGGCTGTAGCTGGTCCCTCTTGGCATCTTCCAGCACAGTGTGTTGCTTTATGTCACATGATGGAGGAGTGGCAGTAAAACCACACATTAAAGCTGTTTGACCTCATGATGTATGTGAAGAAAATATCTAATCTGATCACTTGGAAGATTCTCTAAGTTGGGTAAAAAAGACTTCAGGTGGAAAATTCCTGCCAAACTAATATTTGTAGTTGAAATCCAGTCCAGAAGGCTGAAACAGAGAACATACAGCTTTTTGGAGCGAAATTACAGATTTTAAGAATCAAGGACTTACACAACACGTGAGGCAGTAATGTAACAGTGCTCTGACTTTATAACAGGGTCAGTGGAGGATTTACTGTGGGTGCAGGAGTAAAAGCAAATGGACCTGTACTCCTGCCTCCCTATTCAGATCCAAATAGCATGGCCTACCCTAGTTGGGGAAACGATCCCATGGTGTCTTTACAGTCTGCTCCCCACCCTTGTTCTCATCACAGCTGCATCCAGTCACCAGCTCACCATGGGACTGGTGATGGGTTGTTCACTGATAATGACCCACACTTCATAATTCTTTTTTTTTTCAGTCCTCCCTGATAGATTGTCAGTTCCAGCAAACCTGTGGTAGGCAGTGACAGAAATGCAAGAAGAAACATTATTAACAAAAGTATAGCAGACTCCAAACACCTAGGCAGAGTCAAGGCATCCATATTTTGTCATGACACAATATAATAGCACAGAACATCGGGCTTAAGTGTTATTATAATCTTTTTCTATATTTGATTTAGAATAAAACCAAGAGTTGTTGCAATAATCAAGGTTTATTGGCCTTGGTGAAGTGAGAGGGTTGCAATCATTTATTAACTTAATCCTTTTCATGTATTTCAAGCTGGAAAATAAACATCCAATTCTAAGCATTGTATCTATCTGTTCAACTTTTATTGTAGCCAGAGCACTAGTGTTAATTAAAAGCTGTGTGGGATTTTAATCCCTATCATTTGCCAGGATGCACACAGGAGGACAGCACCTTAAACAATGCTTCGCATCAGAGAAATCTATTTAATCGGTTTTTTTATTATTCAGGGAGTGTAAAACTACTTCTTAATATATTGTGATGCTTTGTATTCACAGTCCCTTGATAGAACAGAAGTAAAACAGTTAAGGTATTATCAACCTCAAGTTTGCAAAAAGCCTGAGACTAGTTTAAAAACAACAAGATTTTTAAAAGAATACAGTTTAGGGGTTTTTTCCTCTCTTTTTTAGATATCCTTTTTTTTTTTTTTTCCCGAGCTTTTTGGTTTCAGTTGGATGCATTTCAAGATTTCCTTAGCCTTTGCATGGTCTGTGAACTCCTTTTTAATGAACGTATTTTTGTTATTTTTTGATTCCAAGAGCTGAGGTTTTTGGGAAAAAACCCCAACCCAGCCCAAACAAAACAATGATAATGGAGTGTGACAGAATCCTGATTTCGTCAGGCCTTTGAGGGCCATCTGCCTACATTTTATACACTGCAAGTGACAACCCTCACCCAAAACAGACTTTTAATCCAAAATACCAGGTTTTACTGTAATCTAAACCAGGGTAATTAGCAAATTCTTATACAGAGAAAAAGCAAAGTTATGAGGTCAGAGTGCACGGAAGTAACAAGGAGGGAAGAACGCCCTTTCTTGCAACCATCTGAGTCCTCCCAGGTCCATCTTTGCTTCCCCACTTGGTGCAGGCCGCTTAGGAACTATCATCTGGATTGCACCAGTTTTGCACACTCCTCTTTAAACCCTGGGCTCTTTTTTCGTTCCAGCACCTCAAAACCCTAGCTGTGCATTTCTCCCCTGCTCTTTCCAGCAGCCCACTCTGAGCTGCAGTCTCCAACATTCTTCCTATGACTCCCTGCATTTTAGATTCCTCCTTAGGCTATTATTCAGAAGCAGCTTTCCTTAGAGCCCCTCAGCTGCTGAGACAGTGCAATATCTCCCTCCCTCCAGGATTCTCCCCTGACACAGTCACTCTCCTGTAACTCGGGAACAAACAAAGCAGACACCAGCCTGTTACCCCAGTGTTTTGCAAGACTAATTTTACTATAAAATAAAGCTGGCAATATATAACCTGGATATGTCCTTTATAACCTGCGGTGCTAACCTCTGAGTTGGACAAATGCATGTATCCACAGCCTTGGTCTTGATTTCAAGATTTCAAGACTTAGCTTGCTATGTTTTGTGTGTATATGCAAATAAGCGTATCACTTTTGTGTGCTTTACATTTCATATTTTCACATGCATCTAACTATGCATCTAGCTATACGATGTCTGCTAAACTCACAAGTAGTACAGTTTATGGCTCTGCATGCACAATGCAAGTGATAGCATTATATATATACACACACAAAACAAAAGAAAGTTACTGTAGAGTTAGAATTTCATTTTACAGTCATGCTCACTCTTGTAGTAATCAAATATATTTACTAGTTTATTATGTAAGTTAAATATAAATATATTCTGCCACTATGTTGCTCTCAGAAACCCAATGTAGATAGCAATTCGCTTTCGCAGCAATCATGACAATGTATAAACAGTTCTCATTTATTTGATTAGAATTTATATGTTAATTTATATGGCCAATAAATGGTACTAAATGTTTACCAGATGTGCTAATAAATAATTTAGCAATAGTTCTGAACTGTTGCAAAGCCTAATGAGTAATTAAGGTTTTTACATTGATTTCTCACAACTCCTTTAATAGAGATTCTGAGAATAGTCTATGACATACCATACATGCTTACACTATCAACTTATTTTCCATTTTAAAATGAAAATGCATACAAAGTTTGATCCAAAATAATACTCTCATCCTTCTCTAAAAACACTATCATGCAAATACAAGTATAAATTAGATACAAATCTGCTTACTGGCAGATGGGGCTGTTGTATCCTGATATACTGTATATGTAACTAGTGTAGGGCCTTGGAAGTAAATCCTTAGTAGGAGTTTCAAAGTGAAGAGTATAATCCAAATATAAGCCAATAAACTTTGCAAAGAATAAGCCTTTGAAACTCAGGACAAGAAAACTCTCTCACTTCAGGAGAGATGTTTTTCTTTCTGTAGCTAAGCAATCACTTAGCTGATATTTGAATCTTAACTTATGTTTCCTGAAGTTGTTCTTTGATCCGATATTGCTCAGTCAAAATCCACTATTGTAAGTTTATATAGGGGATAGAAAAGTGACCTCAGAATGTCACACCATGTGTTTCTCATGAGCTGTTAGCATGCTATTCCCCCATGATTAGAAACAGCAAGATTCCCCTGTGTTGAATGATTTGATGACATCATGAGACTTGCATTTCTCTGGATCTTTCGCTACTTCAAGAAGACAATACAGCACAGCATCTTTCTCTCTTTTTTTTTCCCCCCCTAAACAAATATAGGACTTCTGTATCATCAGAATAATGAAATTTTGTGTAAGCATGAGGACAATAGCTGATTCAAGCTTGAGTTCTGAGGCAAGAACTGGATATTTAGTTAATCAGCTGGAAACGTCAACTAACTAGAGACTAGATAAATGATACTGCAAAGCACAATGCACTTTTGATAGACTGACTGTATGTCAAAATGAAAACATAGGCCTGCAAACCATAGAGCAAATTTTGCTTTCATAAAGTGCTGTCTGTTTAAATACAGTGACAGCACACTCAGTAGAAGAGCACACCATACACACACAAATGCAGCAGTGTGTGTTGCTTATAGGCATTGTACAGTGGCCATCTGCAATGGAGGGGCAGGAGTGATCAAAAGGTAAAATCAGACTGGGAAGAAAATAAAACAAGACTGATGGTGAGGATCAGCCAGGAGAGGCTGGATTTGGGGGTATGAGGAATCTTCACATAAATCCCAGCTCTTCAGGCATTAGGGCTCTAGGTGAATTGGCATCCAAGAGAGGGACAAAGGTGATGGAAGGTAGGTTGCCAGTGTTCTGCTTCCTAGTTACAGAGCAGAGCTGTAGCCTCAAAGGAAGCTGCCTTTTCTCTGAAGGAAAAAAAGTGCAGTGATTATGTCTACTCCTATAAACTGTGGGGAATGAGATTATAAGGGGGTGGAGTGGAAGGAGGAACAGAATGAAGAGATGGGTGAAAGCCTTAGGGTTCCCACACACACACCAGCTAATCTCCTGAGACCACATGTCTTGGAAGAGGAAGAGCTCATGCTATGATGCCTGGGGCTCTTCCACTACTGAGCTGCACACTCTTCCTGCTGTGACAATACATCCTTTGGAGGAAATGCTAGAGGGAAGGAGGAAAGGATGAAACTCGGAACTTGCTGGGTTTATCACCAAATATTCACGCTGGACATATTCCGGATGCAAGTGCCCAGTGTTAGTTTGTAAATAAGAATGAAAAAACAGTGACTACAGTTGCAAGCCACCACAGAAAAAATCCTTTATTTGCAAGTGATTTTGTGAGTTTATTTGGAAGAGCTGTCTCTGTCTTGATTCAGAAAGTACTTGGTAAATACAGTAAGGACTTGGTAAATATAGTTGTTTCTGAGTTTCCTACTTAGCTCTGAGCACCTCAGAAAAGTTCAGGAATGACTTTCAATCAGGCATTTTTAAATTGTTTTTAGTTTATCTAAAAACAGGCTAAAGAGTTTAATTAACAGGCTCAGAGTAATAGTTATGCCATTTTTTCTCTCCTATCAGCTTTCACTTTTATTTACGATGGGAGTCCCCCTTGTATCTCCTTTCCCACAGGGCCCACTATCACTAATATTTCTGTGATCTGTGAATAAACCAAAATTTAAAGTTAGTACTTACAATCAATGCAAATTAATGATTTCTTAAAAAAAATATTTCAATCAGGAAAAGCAGCTTTGTAGTTGAAAATCCCATGCTGGCCTTAGAGTGGGAGTTTTTCCAGCCTCTGCTTAAATCCAAAAAAATACTGCAATCTTCTGGCACAGACTCACTGTAATGCTTTAAAAACAATTTAGCAACTGTCATTGCTGTAATTACAGTAACTAATTACCATCCTTAGCAAACAAATAGCTTAACATAATACGCAAGCCGAATCAATTTTGAAGAAATGCAAATTCCGAAAGCGAAAAAGGGCATTTTGGCAAACCTGAAAGAGAAGTGGGAAAATAATACACTTTGTTTTATCTGCACATAATTCCCAGGGAATATCATATCATAAATATTTGCATTCAGTTCTTATCAGGACATTTGCATTTGCTTCTTATCAGTCTGCAGGCTGGACTCTGCCAGATAGAAAGTAGAGCTCCACACCATGCACATATTTCTAATGAATCACGTCTCAGGCCGAGAGAATATTTTGGCTGGAACTTTATCACTGAGATGAAGAGGTCATTTACTCTCAGAGTCAGTTCATCTTGGAATTGTCTTGAGATTTTGATGTGATTCAATCAACATTTTTTAAAATGAAAAAACTAACTTTGCATTCTGTTCATTTCCATAGCACTTAAGTCCAATTGCTTGAGAAGTAATTCCTCCCCCCAAAATTAAAATTGTCTGTAAACAGGTTTGATTCATATTTATGTCCCACACTCCATAACAAACAATGCGGCACATTTTCCAGGGTACAGAAAAAGAAGAAAGCAGTAACAGAGCGAAATGAAGACGAAGAATGAAACAAGCTGCACTTAACAACCATTATCTTGAAATTTAATGCCAAATCCTTTTGTAGTACTTCAGAAACATGTTTGATTAGTAGCAGTTTTCTCAGTAATGAGAGGAAATGTTTCTGATGAGAAAACAGTCCCTCTAATGAGCCATCAGATTTCCTTTGCATTTTACCCAGGAAAAAAAAAAAAGAAAAAAATCACCCTTTTATTATAAAATGTGCATCTCACCTGTAAGAAAAACAAGTGGAAAACATCATAAATCTGAAACTTACATTTATTTTCCTGTTACTAGCTCAGACACAGAAAGGGAACATAGACAGAAAGCACTGAATTGACTCGATTCTGCATTCTGCGTTCTGCATGTATTCAGGGAGGTTTTGTTGCTTTTACTTGGAATACAAGTGTGAGCCCATAAATACATTCTGTGATGACAATAAAAGTCACTCATGACCTCCTATACCTAAGTATAAAACTGATAACTATTGCATGGTATCTGAGAAAAAGCAGATTGTGCACATTGATTTAATGATATAGGGTTTCCAAATATTTTAATGGAACTGAGTAATTATTTTCTGTGACTTTGGTTCACTGCCAACATTCCGCTTTTTTTGTTTTTCTGTTTATATACATTTTATATTCTTGTACTCTAATTCAGAATTGAAAACAACTTTTGCCCAAAAGCACATACTTTCAAACCATGTGAATCACCACATTGAAGTTTCTGAACAAATGCAACAGCCAGATCCTCACCTCATGCAAGTTAATATTGTTCAGTGAGGTGTTGCTGTTTACACCAGCTGACTATTTGGCACTATTTATTTTTATATAACTTCTGGGAAGTTAAATCTTGACTAGTGATCAATCTACTATGTGGTGTGTGATTTCATTACGTGTTGTAACATAGCAAACAAATTTGTCTCCTGGTCATTTCAAGCAGTACAAAAACGTTTTAAAGTGGATTTATTTTTTTTCTATGTAATGATCACTTAAAGTTAGTTTCACCTGATGCCCAAGTATTCTGCTTTGATTTATTTGTTGAAACACACTGTGCAGTTTCCAGTTCATTATTATTCAAATGACTGATACAGCTCATTTGGACCAAGGAAAACATTGCGTCAGTGGTGTCAGAATTATCTGAAAACAGCTCCTGAAGCCATACTGCTGTTGCCAAACTTGGGATGTTTCTGATAATATACTGTGACCATTATAGAGTGAATGCTGTCCTGCCCTTTTCTGATGCAATATTTGGATGCATTATTGCAGTGCTCTAAGCATGGGGCATGATACTTTACTGCCATTCAGCTGTAATGAAGAAGTGTGAATATGTGCAGCACATATGTGAGAAGCATTGATGGAGATATATAGTTGTAGAAATATTCATGCCATTGTTTCTACAGAAGAGTTAGTGTCACCTGAATTTGCTCCTTGAACCATCAGAAACTGGTGGAAAAAACTCCAGCAGCAGAGACAATGACATTCTGAAGTCCTCTCAGAAATCTCTGTTAGAGTAAGTACACATCTGAGCTCTTGAACATTTCCCTGACATATAAAATATGTATGAAGAGGAAAAAAAAAACCCCAAAAGAACAAGATTGTCTTTCTCTAATTATATTTCTATGAAATCAAATGTGATTTCATTGAAAACTAGAATTTGGTATTTGCCATTATAATAGAACAGTTAAGCTCTTTTTTCTGTGTTGCTGAACATATACAACTGCAGTCAGTGATAATTTAATCATTTTAGCTCAGTGGGAGCAGTTTCATCCTCATCCATGGCCTTTTTTTCCTTGTCTCTCATTTTAAATTACATTCATATTAAATTAGGACTAACAGTATAGCGCAAAAGCCATTTTAAACACGCAGTTGAATTCCTTAACTCTGGTCTAGAAATCATCTCTATGGTCATGTTTTATCATTTGTTTTTAGCTCTTTCTTTGAGGTGGGAAGGGCTAACAGTTAAGAGCCCATTATCAGAGTGAAGGATGCAGGAAATCCAAAATATTTATGTTTGTTCATGGCACATGGACAAGAAACAGTGCTCAGGAAAAGGGTTTTCTGATTAAGTGATTGAAAACACTCTGGTGTATGTTAATGGCTTCTTCTGTCCAACAGATAACATCATCTTTAGCATTATCGCTGTTCTTGAACTTATTTTAAACATTCTCCTGTGCTCTTCCAATTATATACTATGCTCTTTTGGCATCCCATCTTTTCACTGCAAATCGTCTCATTTGTTTGCTTTCTAATTTTTTTTTGCCAGCAGGTTGGGTGTAAAAAGAAGCATTTAACAGATACTTGAAGTGAAAAAATACTTTCCTGAGTGAAATTAATTTACATGGAATTAAACCATACACTTACAGAAAAAGAAAAATTGGTTTAAAAAAGAATAACGCTTGAATTTTAATACCTTGATATCATTCTGGCTGCATGAGCACTGTGAAAAGATAAAGATGAAGGAAGATCTGATCCTTATTTAAATGTATGCAGAGTAGTCCCAATAAGAGAAAATAAGGTAAGATCGTGGTAGATCACAATTTTTAAAACACTGAATCTATCCTTGTCTTTTCAGCTGTAAGTATCTGTCCAGGATAAGACACTGTGAAGGCTTTTGTAGCAGTCATAGTACCACTAATAGTAACTTATAAGGCATTAGTACTGCTCCTCTTAAAAGAGCTATGTCTATGTCAGAGGTACATTGCTATTTAGATATACACTGACTGAATCAGTAAGTGGGCAAGAAATTAGTACGTAACTATAGGACTAGATTTGACCTCCTAGCCTATTGTTGAGGGTGCAAAAGATGAGCAAAGTAAAACATGACTTCTCTGGTCAGAGAGAGGGAGGGAGAGAGGGAAGGAAGGGAAGGAGGGAGAGCAGAGAAGAGGGAAGACTGTCTTCTGAGACCTGATTCAAGATTTATTTCTGTAGTTTGCTCAGTTTTAAATACAGAAATGGTTCTTAAGCAGTGCCTAAAAGTCAACCCCACCTTTCCCAGGTCAACCATTCTACTCTCCTGCTAGTGGGAAACATGTTTAAATCCCTTCAAAGTGAGCTGGACATTGAAAGAAGTCTGATATTTTCTTGTTTGAGGGACTAATCACAATGATATTTTACAAGAGGTATGTTGCGACAGTAGAAGCCACATTAGTTTAAAAGAAAAGGTGGGGTGAGGTATAGGAAAGGAAGAGAGCCAGGCTGTGCACCCTGGGTGGACAAAGGCAGCGCAAAAGAGCTCTGAGGGAGGGAAGGACCAGCAGGGTATGGAGCACCCACCCTTTGTCAGCACCTCTTCTCGACTGGTATTGCTCAGCTGTCTAAGGCATAGATTCTATTTACTGGCATTTATCAACTGTAAGCAAGCAAAAGGTCCTAGAAGGGACGTATTCTTTCTTTGTGTACATGAAAACAATCTGAGTCAAGGACTGTATTTCAAATCTCAGGCCTGTAAAATGAGAATAGGAGACTTCATCCAGATGTTTATTCTCTTGGGAAAAAAAAAAATTAAAATTGCACCTGATTAAAATTGCAAGGTGGACAGTATTAGAGCTGTATTAGTATTTCCTACATTAATTGAAGTTAGTCACATTTTTTAAGGAATAAAGTAGTTGAACACTCTTTTGATAAATATTACCATTGTTTATTGAATTCTTTATTCAAGCATGTAGAGCATTCAGCTACACATAAAATTACTCTAACACCTCATAAAACTACTTGTTAAACACATTATTTGATGAGAAATGGTAAAATTTCTCAGATAATATATTCTTTAAGTACTATTCACCCAGCTATAATACAGATAAGAGATTTTTACTAAAACACAAAGCACTTTAGGATCCTTTTGAATTGAAGGACCTACATAAATATCATGTTCTATGTATAGAAGGGTATACATCAGTCTAGCTCTATTGAAATTACAACAGCTATACCCATTTCTACTGATATGAACCCAACTCAGGTTATAAGCATTGCATAGTACAGGTTGACTTTTTTTTGTAATATACTAATGAACATACCAAGTACTTTCCCATTTATCTATCATTATGCTTTTGTCTAACTTTGTATAGGGTACATACGTGAAACTCTCTATGCATCACTGAAATGCTGGCATCTATTTAGGTGAAAGGCAATTTCTGTTTAACAGGAGATGGAAACATAAAACAAATGTTTAGGACAGGAAGTGAAGGAGAACTAATCCAGCTGAAACTCCAGAGGATTCCAAGCAGACAGAATAATATTTGCAGATGTGATTAAATTCTTTGTTATGAATTATTTTTTCCCATGAATTTTGGAGTTTTTATTCTGGATCTTGTTGTTGTTACTGTATCATAAACTGAGCATAATATTCATGTAGATATATTTTAGTCACAAGTATTTGCTTTAGACTTTCTCAAAAAGTTATTGCAACCAATATATTTTTGAAGCACTGATGTGAGCCAATCATATTTAATACTTGTTGTTCATAGGGCATAACTGATTATCTAAACCTTATACAGTTGCTCTGGATTCCGGATGGAAGGCTGATACTTCTTAAGCCTCCTTACCCCAAGAAAGGAATACCAAAGGTTTGAAAGGTGAATGCCAAAGCACCATGCTAGTATAATTATTCATGCTGAATTACTCAAAGTTTTGGGCATTATGGACATTATGAATAAAGTGGCAGTTTCAGTGTAGTCTAGAACAGATTTAGCTATAGTGGCAAAAATGAAGAGCTGAATAGTACTTCTTTTATTCATTCTTCCAAGCACAGCAATTGTCCAAATTGTCCTGAAGGTCTCTTTTACTCTAAGCCAGGACTAATCTGCTGGTAAGACAATGCAGGTGAGCACAGACACTGTAACAGAACGATGCCTCAGATCCATTAATTTAACCCTGCGTCTGTTTATTGCATAGCAGACATTGAAGGGAGTTTAATCAAAGGTCACTGGCTACATGACAGGTTAGTTTTGGATCTTCTTGCCTGCATGGGTGCAAGGCCACCCTGGAAATCATAACTGACTGCTTGTAAGTTCCATTTGGGCTTTATTCCTTTCAGTCAGCAGTCACTGTTGCGACAAAGTAAATGTTCATCTCAAATTCCCAAGTCTTTCTCCTTTTTCCAAAACTCTATGGTTTTGTGAGGAGGCAATGGGGAGAGAAGACAGTCCTGGGTCTACAGCAGCTTATTAGAATGGGAATGCTCCTCCTGGACCCATGGCAAGTGCTAGCTCCCACCTGCTACCTTGGGAAACAGCAATTATGGGTTTCAAGTGCAAAGACAAGGAAGGGTCAAGGGGCAGGAAGGACTGCAATGGCTGAGATGCAGGAGTGTGGGCTTGCAGGATGCCCATTTCCCCCGGAGCAGATTATGTGTCCAGGGCCACCCCTCTGTCTTCTTCTGGGCCACTTCCCACTAGCTCTTCCCACCATTGCAGTCCTGTCACAAGCTTCTCAGCGTACAGCCATGGAAAAGAGAAATATACCTTGCTGGTAGGAAAAATTACTGCGAGGGGTAGTGATGACCACTGTGGAAAAGTTTCTGGACCTGTCAGGTTTTCAAACTTATTTTTAAGCACCTGTTCTATAACCCAATTCATGTCCTAACCTTCAATATTAATCGTTCTTTTCGATGCAGTCTAGAACAAAGAGAGGAAAAATAGGCCTCTTTGCATCTGGAAAACACACCAATTGAAATATCATCATCAGTAAGTCTACTCTACAGACACTAATTGATATTGTCTGAATAAGTGGAAGTGCCTGTCAGAGAAGCCTTTTAAACTGCTTACTTGTTTTCCTATCCAGTATACTTAAAATTGGCATGATGTTAGCTTCCCTCTTAGAAACCCTTGTATTTTGATTTATGAATGTTTTCAAATTTTTAAGATTCTCAAAAACGTTTTTTCACCTGTAAGTAGAGAGATAGCTTGTTTGGCTAACTGCCTTGGATGAGTGTGTGCCAGGTAATGAATAATGCTGTGTTCAATATTCTAAATTTGTGTTCCAAATTCTGAATTCCGAATGAGCTGTATGGAAGTATACTGATAAGTGACTGATTTTTACTGCTAGGATTGTCTTATTTTAAACTTTAAATTTAGTTGCCTTACTTTACTCAAAGGATTTTTGAGTGGAATGGGATTTAAAGTGATAGTCAATAATATTCCTACATCTTTCTAAGTCTTGGAAGATGCCAAACTGAATAAAAGAGGGATAAATCAGTGCAATATATTCCTTCAAAATGAAAGGACCATACTCCCTGGGTGTACCTACCAAGAGTTAAGCCAAGAATGAATTTCATCCAAGTATTAAAGTTACAAAATTACAAAATCTGTTGAGATACTCTCCTGAGATCAGTCAGTCTTTGCAAATAAACACTATATTTCAATTCCAGTGCTCCTCTTAATTATGTTATATAACAAAATTGGAAAAAAAAAGAGGAGCTCAAGGAAAGAATTTACCAGGGGTGGGCTCTGAGATACTGTACTATTTTCCAGTCTGGAATATAAAAAAACATCGTTTTGTTTCTCATTTGCATAACCTTATGATAACTGTTGACTATTTAAAAAACATTTTTGAAAACTGAGCTTAATAAAATCAATGTTGATAAAGAGACAAAAGAATTAAGTCTTTTATTATAAATTTAAAATTAATATGAACTCAATTTTATTTGAATATATGACTAAGGTCATCACTATGTAAAGAAATGTCAGAGAAAGTTAGTTCACATATTTTATTTGCTGCACATGCTACAGAGATTATATATTATTCTAAATTCTCTTTTCCTCTTTAATTAACACTTCCAGAACATAAGTAGTGTCATATTTACAGATGTAGAAAACTACAAAAATGGTGTAACTGATAAGCAAATTAACATCAAAAGTCCATTACAACTATCACCATTTATTTTGCTCAGTGTAATAACATGGAACTGATAATCACTATCTAAGTGCAATTAAGTAGCTGCCTTAACACCAATAAAATGCAAAATAAAAAACAGCTTGGATATCAAGAAAGTCATAGCAGCAGGATTGCATTTAGTCAGTCAAATATATAAACTAATGTAGCTGGATAGACTACATTAGCTACAACCACATACTGTGATTGCTCCTGACCTCACTTGTACAAATCCTTCAGGTTATTCAGGTTTATTAGTAAATTAAGATTTACAGAAAGTTGCTACCACCTTCATTCCTCCTGGTGTTGTTTTAGTCCATTTCATCAGGATATTTTCCACCATTAGAGTGCTCTCTGGAGAAATGTATTTGCTGACTGTTAACATAAGAAAAATGACCATCATCTTGAACAGCCCCTAAACCTCAATGTTTTATTGGCTGAACATTGTGTGAATTCATTTGTACCTCCATAGTTTGTATGAGGAATGCTTCTACTTCAGTACAGTAGGACATGTGTTTTGCACCATCATAAATGGCAACAAAAAGTGCAAGTCAAAAGTGAAAGAACACAATCACAGACAGACCAGATTTAGTTCACTGGAAAAATAGTTAATATCTGTAGAAAGCTATTACTGAAATTTTAAAAAGTAAA
Source organism: Strigops habroptila (assembly GCF_004027225.2). Lineage (NCBI taxonomy): Eukaryota > Metazoa > Chordata > Aves > Psittaciformes > Psittacidae > Strigops > Strigops habroptila. Next base: position 19,623,184 of record NC_044277.2, on the reverse strand, counting down.
TTTGTACAGATTTTAGGGGTATAGGCATGGAACTATTTGAATGCTATATACATCCGTCACAACAATTTCACAGCAAGATGTAGAGAGCAGAAGGATTTCTAAAAGTAATTTGGTCACCAATGATCCTGGATCAAGACCAAAGTCAGAGATTAATTAGTAAAATTAGTGCCAGAATACCGTAGTCTGCAGCAAAAGATGTAATCCTTTTTCATAATACATAGTGAAACTGGGTCTTGGGCAGACAATGGAGCTTCTCCTGTCATAAATTAGTATTCACTGCAAACAAATGAATTGAAATATGCCTCAGTATTGATACCCTGTTACAAAAAGGTATGTGTCTTGAAACAGATAGGATAGAATTTGGGCATGTCAATTTTTTTTTTTCTCAAAGTTTGTTCCAATTTAAATCTGCAAGAGATTATAGATAACATTTTATTTCTTGTCTTCTATGTTATTTTTTGCCTGAAAAGGGATAGACCTCTGAGTTTTTTCTGTAAGGGGCCTCCTGTGTAGGTTAAAGCTAGTTCATATATATGAGCAGTTCTTCAGGTGTATCATGTTAGAAAAATCCAAAATGCTCTTTTTGAAACTTCTTATATTCTTTTCACTTGCCCAGTTGTCATATTGCTTTCTAATGGCATTTAATGTTAAAAACTTTCTTTTAAAAGGTTTCTTTTCTTATGTATTTTCTTATCTCTGTTCTCTTATCTGTGTCTCCTTGTTTTTCATTACCCTTATGTTATTCATCAAGATAAAGGGGAGCCCAGAACTGTCTTTCTATTTCCCAAAAGATTCTTTGTACACTCCATCTTTGTAGGAGAATTTCCTTTTTTAGTTCTTGACCTTTACGAGGAGCTTGTGCCAAGATGGGCTGTGTACATTATCTGAATCCTGCTAAATGTGTTTGAAGTTCAGCCTTATGTTAATGATGTCCACAGAAGTCTTGGCATCATCTTCAAAGATTTGTAGGGCCGTATTTTAAAGGTATTTAGGCACCTAAGCATGTTTTTATCTGTAGTTTTAGGTGCCTAAACATGGATTTATCTGCTGTATTAGCTGATTAAAAAAATGTATTTAGGTGCAGTTTTAAGAATCTGGACATAAATTCTCAGGTAACTCAAGAAATGTTTAGCCAGAAACAGAAAAGGTTCCAGGGGGGAATACATCACTGTATGATTTGGGAAATTTGGTGGATGCTTCTTCAATGTAAATTCAGAACTGCCCTGTGATAATTCACGCGAACATTAGCATGTTTGTATTGGAGATGATGAAACATCTATCTAGCCTGCTGTCCCGATGTCCAGTAGTTGCCACCAGCAGACTCAACCCGCCCCCTCCCCCCACCAAGCCAACCAAAGAAACCCAGGGCAAGGAGAGAACAGAATTTATGGTATATCCTGCCACTCTTAGCAGAGATCAGGGATTTCCTGAGACAGAGCCCATTCAACAGCTGCTTAACATGCCATCAGCACCTAGTGGTTGCTCTACAGCAGTGACCTGAGGTTTCAAGAAAAAAAAACCCAACCCAGCCACAGTATCTCCAGAACCTCCTTTTGAAGGGTAATAGCTGTCTGATATTCTATTACCACTATTTAATTTACATTTAGTATTATTTTCCTGATATATCTTATTTTGGATTCATTGAAATTCATTTGCATCAGTACAGAGATGTGTGGGTATCTTCTTGTAATCTTCATCTACTGTCAATGTATCTCGATTCTTTGTTTCTGCTCCTTCATATGCAGTGGTTAACCTACTTGCATGTTCCTGCCAGCTTTCCCAATATAGAAATGAGACTTACTGCTCTATAGTGCCAAGGGTCTCTGCTGTAGCCCTTTTTAGAAACTGATGTTATGTTTACCTCCTCCCATGCTGCCGTGGCGGAACCAGAGTTAACCAGTCAGTATCAGACCATGGTTCAGCAACATACTGAGGTCTTTTAGAGCTCTTGGGTGAATACTATCTGGTCCTAGAGATTTGTTACTGTTCATTTTCTCCACAGGCTCTAAAACCTCTTCAATTTACACTTTTGTTTGAGACAGTTCTTCAAGCTTTTCCCCTTCAAAGAAAGACTCCAGTGTTGGACTCCAGCTCTGTCCCTTGAGAGTGAACATTAATTCAATGAATTATGAGTTTTTTCAGTGCTGAAGCTTAAGGTTCATCAAGCTCCCCTTTTGCACCTTCATCACCTGTCAGCTCTAAAGGCGCTCTGGCAGACTTCTGGTTTCTTGATGTGTCTGAAGATGGCTTTGCTATTAGTTTTTGTGCCATTACCATGTTGTTCCTCAAAATCTTTTTTGGCCTGCCAATGGTTTTATATTTATGGTTTGCATTTAACTTACTGGTGTCTAGACTAGAAAGGATTTGCAGACAAGTCAAATGCCAAGATTATCCATAGAAGTAAAAGAACTGGATCAGATTAGGAGTCCACTTTTCTTATCTTGACAGTGGCTAACCCCAGATATTTCAGGAAAAAGTGCAAAAAAGGGGAAAAAATAAACTATGTTTTCAGAGGACCTAGCCTAAGATATTACAATGGCTTCATTTTTCCCTAAAGCATAAAATTTTATATCACTACTATTTTTTAAATCCAATCCTCATGTGAACTTGACTCCTTGTTTTTACAATATCTAGCAGCAATGAGTTCCACTAAGTGTTTTTTGCGGGGGTTAAAACATCTTTTCATTAACTCAAAACTTAACTACCAGATTTCAGTATCACTATTTTTTTTCTTTCTTTTATACTGTAAAAAAGAGGCTGAAATAGATCAGTCGATTCCTATTCTTCATATCATTCTTTCTGTTCTGGATTGTTTTGAGGGCAAGAGCTTTTATTTTGGAAGAAAAAAAGAAGAAATTGGATGTAGGTTTGATTTACTTGGGAGGGACTTTGACAAATTTGTGGAGAGAAGGCTCATGAAATGGAAAGTTCCTGATTCTAGTCAAAGGAAGAAGATGAGGAAAGTAATCTCAACAAACTTTGAAAGGAAAATGTCAGTAAACTATGGCTAGGTAAGTTCGTTGGGAAAGAATTCTGAGGAGAAAAATGAAGTTCTGAGAGCAGGCCATACATAAGAGAGACAAGAATAAAGGCATAGCAGTAAACTATTGTGAACCATAAGCAATGCAGAATCAACATTGCTACAGCTGGAAATCTTTAATGCAATAAAAAAGTGAAAAATGAAAAAAAAAAAAAACCAACAAAGGACACAATGCTAACTGGAAGGGAAGGGAAAAGTGATTATGTTTAGGAAGTCATACAATATGGAGGGAACTCACAAGGCCAAGGAATGGAAAATAGAATACTTGACATATATATATATATAAAAAGCACATAGGATTCTGTAGACTTAATTTTGTTGTATTGATCCTATTATTAGCCAATAATCTGTAAACACATAGAAATAAACATGGCTTTGTCCAGACAAAATTATCTCAACCCTGTTTTCTCTGTTTGTCAGAGTAATTGGAATAAGCTGGCAGAGATCACGATAATTTACCTTGACATTTGTAAAGATTTTAATGCTGTCATATGACACTCCCAAGAAAATAAAGGGAATATTTACTAGATTAAATAATTACAGAGTAGATGAAAAACTGGTTGAAAAGCAATGCTCAAAGAGAATACACCAATAACATTCTATAAAACTAGGAGTCAAAATGAAACATATACAATATATTTTTATGACCTGGATTAAGAACTGGAAAGCACAGTAACAAAATTGAAGGGACCTTAAAGATCATCTAGTTCTAAACCCCCTGCCATGGGCGGGGACACCTTCTGCTAGTCCAGGTTGCTCAAAGCCCTGTCCAGCCTGGCCTTGAACACTGCCAGGGATGGGGTATCCACATTGTGTTGGGGCAACATGTTCCAGTGTTTCACCACCTTCACCGTAAAGAATTTATTCCATACATCTAATCTCAATATATCCTGTTTTAAATACGTAAATGCAAAATGGACAGTAAGTAGAAAGAATGCTGTACTGCAGAAAATCTCTTCAGCATCACAGACTGAATATGAGGCAGAAATGTACTGCTGTTTAAAAAAGAGAAAATCTTAATCCAAGATACAGAAAAAGGATTGTTGGATGGGGGATTTGGAAGGTAATTATTATGGTCTATCTACTACTGGTGGAATATTTTATCCAGTTTTGGGTACCATGCTTTAAGAAAAACTGTGCTTGGAGGTTGTCCAGGAGAGAGTGACAAGAGTGATTAGAGGTTTAGAAAGCATGGTGTATGAAGAAGGGTTGAAAGAATTTGGTTTGTTTAGTCTAGGAGAAAACAGACAGAGAGAGACATGGTAGCAGCCTTTTAATATGTAAAAGTTCATTACGAAAAAACTAAAATGACTTCTTCACGTCTACTATAGGTAGGTTCAGAAATTGGAACTATTTTCTGTAAAGAAGATTTGGGTTATATAATAGACATGACTTTGTAACTGAGATTCTTAAGCAATGGATATTGCAAATTAAGAAATTTATGCAATCCCAGTTGGTGTTTTTTCATATCATATTAAACACTTATGTATTGTTTAGGTATGTTATGTTCTCTGTTAGGGCAGGGGGAGGATTTGATGGTCTCCTCAAAACCCTATTTTTCCACTATCCACAGTTCCTTATTCTGTAAATATTTTGTATGTATTGCCTAGGAGCATGAATGAAATGTGAGCCAACTAGCAAAACCCACTATCTCTTATTACTTACTATTTTTGTGACTTGACTCTCATTTTTGCTTATTCTAGAACAGTCTGGCATGTTTTTTTCAGAATCTGTTTATAATAGTTCTCTAATGACTCTAATAATAGCCATCAGCTCTTAGTAAACCTGTTCTCTACCTACCGTCTTTGCTTTAAGATAGGATAACTACAGCTGAACACAATGTTCCCATTGAGGATGTACTACTTGTTTGTATAATGACCTGATTTAACTTGTTAGGATATTTGCCTTTCCTATTCTTTATTCGGTCTTCTGTATTATTTCCTTCTTTGACCATTATTGACACTTACCTGACTTTTCTTAGGATACCCCATCACGTAGATTTGCATGGTTCTGTAATTTCTTTGTATAAAGATTCATGCTGGTTACTCTGAGTAATGTTGTGTCATCTGAACATTTTGTCACATTGCTGTTCATCCCTTCTGTCCATCATTCACATATATTAAGAAAAAGTCCTAATTTAAAACCTTTATGTTCTCCAAACTTAATACTTTGCCAAGATAAAATTATCTTATTAATGTCCTCTGCATTTTTATTTTCTACACAACAAATGCTTAAAAAGTCACTACATATCCTTTATTTTGCCTTAACCTCTTAAATTGAGGGGCACACAGTGAAAGTAACTCCACATCTGACTTGGCCACACTTAAATGTCTTTTATTTAGTAGAAAAGAACAGGGCCTTAAGGAGGGTATTTTAGATGTCTACTTTAGATGACATGAACTATTTGTCTGTTATGCTCCACTGAATATAAAGACAGTATAACTGGCTCAGATGTGGAGTTTCAATACGTTGGCCAGGTTAATTCTAGAAGCGTATGGGGATCTTGGAGCAATCATGCTGTTTCATTGTGACTGATAAGTATGTTTTGGAAAACTTTAAGTGCTAAAACTTCAGAGGCTGAAATTGGTGCATCTTGTAACTACTTCAGCCTGAGAACACATTTTTCAGTATCATAGAATACCAAATAAATATCAGAAACTTATTTGTGGTGAAATTCACAAGAGGACTGTAACAGCATTGCCTCTTTACGTGTGTGACATAGCGTGGACTTCCTCAGCATATGGCACACAAGGGGGATGAACCATCGAAACCATAAAGACATCGGTACTAGAGTGCACTCAGGGATTGTCAGTGCTGTGAAAACTCGGAGATGCTGTTCAACATGAAGCTAAATCAGGCAGCTACACAGACAAACTGAAATTACCATCTTGTGCAAAGCAGTGCTTGAATACCAGAAGGCCATTTTGAGGTTCTCAGTTGACACACTGCATTAAAAAAGGCCTGATGACCATTTCTTAAGTCCAGAAAGATTATCCTCAATCAGAAGACAGTGGATGCTGCACATAGCAGGAGGCCTGACTGAGAGGTGAAAGCAGAGGTGGCCTACAATGAGTGACCTCTGTGGGAACACTGGATTTTTTACAAATTGAGCGTGAAAACAATGGTAGCAAAACCTGAGAAATGAGACTCTATAGCTGAAGCCTAATGGATAAGTATCATCAAATCATAAAATCATAAAATAGCCCAGGTTTGAAGGGATCTCAAAAGATCACCTGGTTAAGCCTTTTGTGGAAAAGGGAGCCTAGATGAGATGGCATTTCCTTTACAAATGGGCCAGGATGTCTATCCTTATGACTGGGCAGATTTGCTGTTAGATGACAAGAGCAAATATGAAGCATGTGCTGTTGGCTGAGATAGGTAATGGCCTGCAAAAATCCTCTTAACCCCTTCAGATTCAACTTCTCTATGCATGACTACATGAGGAAGTGGAGAAAAGAGAAGATATTACTAGAATGACAATGCATGTAGTATCATTAGAAGTCCTTTAGTACCAGTATGACCAGCCTCGTCTCTGGATTCGCTTACCACTTTCAACACTTACAGGATCTCACAAACAAAAAAAATGAGAAAATTCTGTTTCTGGGATTGCTTATTCCCTAAAAGTCTTGTATCTTGTAAAGAAAGTGACCAATTGAAGCTGATTCAACCATGGTATAAATGGTTTCTAGGCAACTTTTTAAAGAGCAGTAAAGCTTTGTCCATATCATTCACTTGAAAGGAGTCAGTCACTTGAGATAGCTACAGGCAGAGATGTCAGGTTTTGGAAAATAAAACCATGAAAGCCTACAACCTAAGATCACAGAATTAGTACTGGTTGGGATGAGTGGGTCTGGTTAACCTAGATTTTTGCTGTCATCAATCCTATAGGGATTATTGCACTGTTTTATGTTTAAAACTGAAACCCCAGGATTTTCTCTGCATAATTATCACTGGCTGCAGAATCATCTCCTTGATGTTGAATCAAAAAACTTTAAAAAATAAAACCAGCTACCGTATGTTCATCACTGTGATCTTTTAAAACATGCACCAGGTACGAGCTGATAAAAATACTCTTTTCTGAATCTTCAGGAAGCCTGAAATTTTATCTGTAGCAGAGATGTAGCCAAACTGGCTCATTCAGTTGGATTGTCCATTGTGAAACATGAAGATAATAGAAGTGCCACAATTGTTAACTATTTATGGGCTCATCAAGCAGAAAGATATTTCTGTTCTGCAACCCCAGCCCTCTACTATTTTTTATTTATGTCCTTGTTTGTTCCTTATTGCTCTCAAAATCCCATTTTTTTATCTTTCCCTATTTCTGCCCCAGGCGACTTCCATGATTCAGTTCTGTGTACACCTCCCAGAATCTGTAGAACACTAAAGGTGTCTGGTTTCAGTCAGATAAATGAGATGTCCCAACAGCAAATGAAGAAAACAGTAGGAAGTTTAAAATTTCATTTACATTTTCAAAAGTTCCTGGTTGTTTCCCGTAATTGGCCAAACTGTGACCAGCATAACTGCTGAGCAGTAGCTCAGTCTGAAATAAGTGGGACCACTGAAACCAGTGAGAAGGAGTGTGGCTCTGCCATGGGTAGAGGGGACCACTGTCTGGTAGTGGGGACCACTGTCTGGTCCAGGCAATGCTGCCTAAATTACAAGAACTGGTTGCACACACAAGAATCCATGTTTGTATATCTCAGCAGTTATTCAATAATCATAGTTACAAGCCCCAACTTGGGTTGGGATTTATTTGTGGTAGATATTACCATACTAAGGACACGCCTTCAATGTAAACTGCAGTATAATGCAATAATAACCAAGCAAGCCTGGCTACTAGGAGCAGTACTGATACGTTAGCATATAGGCTCACAGTCTGATAGGTGATAGTTACCCTTCCTGTTTAAAGCTGGCTTAGTTATCTCTCTAATGCACTGCTATCTGCAGTGTGACCTACCTTTAAAACAGTTCTTATTCCAGGAAAAAATGAGTATTATTAGCATGGTTGCAGAGGAGCCCTGTGGTAGAGTAAAACTGACTCCTTAACTCTCAAGCTCCAGCTTTTAATCAAACTACTAGGCTGCTGCATACTCTTTGGGGATCCTGGCTCTGACAGAGCGCCCAGTACCAGTTTGGCAGCTCACATCCAGGCTGCTGCCTGGTACCTGGGCACCAGCAAGGGCACCTTCCCTGCCCAGCCTTGATTCCCCCAGACTGACCGAGCTGCAGACAGAGTTCCTCATCTCATGTCCATGGCTCTGTACTAGGGCTCTGGGCAGTACAACAGTGATTTCCAACCCCGAGTTAAACGACTTTACATTCAAAGAGACAGAGACCTTGCTGACAGCTAGCTAAACCAAAATCAGTCATGACACAAGCCATGTTAATGTAAAGACAAGGAAGGTATTTATGTGCAAGATTTGTGAATGCAAAAAATGTTCATAAAGCAGGTGTAGAGAAAAGAAGGGAACTATGCTTATTTTAAAGGTTTTTTTCATAGACTGTTGACAAGTTGACAAGCAGATTATAGGCTTATTTTACCACACAGCTGTGAACTAGAACTCATGAGAACTTTTGTCCTTAATTTTGTAGTCATGGAACAAATTCTTTGTTTGCAAGAAGACACTTGCTTTAAAAACCTAATTCCTACACCATTGGTTCATTCATTAAGAAAACTCCCTTCCTTCAGTAGCAATTATATGAAAACCAAAGCAGAATGTCCCTGGCAGAAGAGATTTCCACTGCCATGTTTGTCCTCTACATTTCACATTTATCAAGCATTGCGACAATTGTGCCTTATACATGCACAGTAATGCCTCTGGTTCAAGACAAGGAAAAGGCACAAACAAATTATTCCAAGTGAGAAAGTGTTAGGAAATGTAACCTGTTCATTAAAGGGTACCTTGCAACAGCCTTTCTTTGGGCTTTAGTTATATTCTGAAATTACTTCGTATTTGCTTGCTACCATAAGGTTCTTTGAGAAAAAGGAAATTTTTGAAGTAAGTTATTGACCTATTTTTCTATAAAGTGCATGGATATTCACCTAATTCCCTGAGAAAACATTAATTCCCTCGAAGTTCTTAATTTCCATGCCTACAGATCCATATGTCTTCCTTCAGTAATGTACTACTGAAAACCAGGACAGTAATGGTGTTTGACATGTGCATTGATACAAAACAGTTTTGAGACTATCAACCTAATTAAACTCCTGAGTATCTATTGGCCTAAGTGCTTGTTGGGAAATATTCTGAAATGCTGTAGAATCAGGAGTATTTCCATGTCTGAATATTTTCACCATAACAGTCATCAGACTGCGATTCCAAAGCAATATACACACAAAGCCACTGCAAACATCCCTTTCTCTTTGAACTGGACAAGGAATGTGCCAAAGCTCTGGCATCATTTGTGTTGAGATGAAAAACAACTAACAAACACATGAAAAAGAGCTAAATTAAAAAAAAAAAAAAGATAGATATTAACACTGTGTCCTATAGGCAGTAGATTTTATGAATATACAAAGAGATGATAATTAAAGACAAAGAAGATTTTCCACCAGGGATGAACCTGTTTCTGACTTACTTTGCTTGGCTGAGAATTACCCCAACCCTGTCACTCTCATTGCTGTGTTCACACACTGCAGAAATCACAGTGAATATTCTGCCAAAGCAGATTGTGGTGGTTTCTTTCCTCATCAAGCTCTAAAACTGTTGCATTTATTTGTGCAAAAATGTTAGAGCTACTTTCAGACTCCTGAAGAAACAGCAAATTACTCCACTTTTTTTTTTTTTAATATCATTATCCCAGCACATAGTAATATCTGACTCAGGCAAACTGGCAGCCCCTGGACCAGGGTAGAAATGCAACTAATCAGGCTTTAAAATACAGAAGGTATGATACTGAACAGATCTTCCAGCATATCTGTGGGTTAAACAACAAGGCAGATAGTGGTTTGCCCCAAGAAAAGGCTAATGAGACAAGCAACCCCTGCAAGATTTGTCTGCAGTTAAGCTATTTTATTTTAAGCATCAACCTAAAATTGTTTCAGTTTGTGTCACTAGAGTACTTTGAACACTGATATTCTAATAAAGTCTTCCATTTCTGCTTTTTCTGGAGGTTATTAGCTCTCTCGTGTGGCATACTGATCTCTAAGGCATCTTTTAAGATCAAGCCATAATTTATTGCAAAGAAGACCACATTTAGTATATGGGAAAGCAGCTCAAGAAATCCAAGTGCAATTGCCAGTGGTGCACAGCTCTCCTGCTGCGCAGAGAGCTGTAGTCATGGCTGATTCTTCACCAAGACTGGAGCTTACCAGGGTACTCCAGCTAGCAGCTGGTCTTGCTCATGTGCAGTGAGTGAAAAAGAACAGATCGACACATGTATTTGCCACTTTGAGAGCCCGCCTTATAAGACTGGCAGGCCCTTTGAGCCTCCAGCCTGTTGCAATTAATATTGGCTGATGCCTGATTGATTAACAGTCTGGTGGCATGTTCTAATGATCTTTCTACCCTTCAGCATTTTTGAGAAAGTCCCTAAATATAGCTTTGCCTTTTTCCTAGCACGGTTTACAAATGACTTGCATTGGGTTAAAATAACAGAGCCCAGCATTTCCACATTCTAGTGGAAGGCCTGTGCCAAATTTGATCCATTGCAACACTGAGAAATTTTGATGGCATATTCTGTGCCTTTGCAGGAGATGGCAAAAAACTATTTGCCTCCTCTCTAGCTTCTGCAGGGTGACTGATAGCTTGATTAAACCAGGTTGACTCCATTTGGTTACAGAACTGAGGTTTTGTAACTGTGAAAAAAAATCCTGTTACAGTGCTTTGCAGTTAAAAAAAAAATAAAATCACGATCACGTGGATTTAGACAGAAATATCTGCCTCCATGGAGACAGAGCAATGTTCAGAGAGGACAAATGTTAGTTTTCAGTTTCGATAATACTTGTACTTCCAGGAGTTTGGGACAATAAGGCCCTCACAACACAGAGAACAACATCTACATTCTTTGTGGTGAAGGCAAAGACAATGCAGTTTAGGGAACTAAGATCTACTTCTGATAGATATGAAACAAATTTATAACTATTTTCAATAAGGCTACATGCTAGCTCTGTGCTTTAAAATAGCCTATTCTATAATGTATAAAAACCACATATTTGAATAAAGAAGTGATCACCTTTTGTTGGTGAATTCAGAATTTGAAAGGTTCATATTTTAAGGGGGTTTACATACGGACTGGGTTAATGAAAAGAAATAATTACACCTAAGCAAATAATAAATACTACTTTATTTGAGACTTGAAGGCTAGCAATCATGGAGCGCACATGGCAGATCTCTGAGCAAATTAAAAAGAAACTTTTGCTAAATTTCTAGAACCTGTTCACATTTTCAGCATTTCAGTCCCTCACGTATAACCACAGAATTGGGGAATGCCTTTTTATTTCTTCACAGGTTTCTAATTTAGTGTCACAGGATTGCCATTTCGTTTTTTGCAGTTTGCTTTATGCATCCCAAGATTCATTGAAAAAGCATTTTCACAAATGGTATTGGTTGTTACTTGCTAGCAAAAATCTTACTAACTGTACTTTACTGCAGATTTTACATTAAGTATGTATTTGATACTGCCTAAGTGAACTGTGTGAGTTTTACATCACTTCAGCAATTATGCCAAGCTGACGAGCGTAATGTAAATAATCCAGCAATTGTTTTTGTATTGTGCCAGTGTATAAGGTCACTGCCCGAACCACTGGGTCCTAATTTAACAAAGGGTTGTTTATTTGTTTGGGCTTTTTCAATAAGGCATTCTAACCCTACTGTATTGGTAGCTCTGTTCCTTTTTTGAGTTGAGCTCTGCTATCCACAAATTGGATGGAAATCTCATTAGTGGAGCTATAATGAGCTGGCAATGAAACCTCTTCAAGCTTGCGTGCTTACGGCCATTCGCCTGTTTGTCTTACTCTTCATCATAAGCCTGAAATTGCCCATTAGGACTGCAGTGAATAGCAAGTCTGACTGGAGCTGTGATGCTGACAGAGGCACCAAACAGGCAGAAATCTGTCACACCCAAAGGAGGCTATACGGTATTATTATGTGTGTGCATGTGTTTATGCTTGTTCATCCTGAAGTCAAACTATAGGGAGCAGGGGGAGGAAGAAAGAGAAAAGAGAAAATATGCATAGAATCGAGGGATAGAATTAAAAGGGGAAAGGTACCAAAGACAGTGTCTTATTAAGACTTTTAAGTGTGAGCCAGCAGCATTTTATTGTACCTGAAATTACTAAGATGTCAATGAAAAGAATTTACAGCAAGCTCTTGCTGTAAAGTACTATGAATGTCAGCATTAATGTCAGAATAGGGAGAGTTCTAAGATGGTTATGCAGATCCTTTGAAACAAAACTTTTAAATCTGACTCAAACACAGAAGTGGAAACTCTGGTGAAACCACAGCCACCCAAATGGCAGGTGCTTCTGTTGTCTTCCAGAAAGACAATATTCTAAAAAGTCAATATCTGGGATATTGAATGTGTCAGAAAAACTTAAGTCCTGTTGTGATGGTGGAAGCCCCAAAGCTGCCAAGACTAACAGGAGATTGAGTAAAGTATTCTAAAAGCCCAGTCTGTCATGTGGACATGTATAGTCTCTACAATTGACTATCAGTTTATCTTAGTGTATCATACATAGTCAACAAATATATTAATAAATCAAGTTGCCAGTAAACCATTACAGACAGCCAAGAAGCTCTCACACTGTTGTTTAGAAAAACCTATTTTGACATACATTTGAAACTGCAATCTAGCTACTAGTTGAATGGAGAGTTAAGCATGCATGAAATATCAGTCAAAACTCTCACTCTGTTTATCAGGAAGATTAAAGAATCTTAAAAATATTCCAATAACACTCTCTTAAATGACAACCAAATAAAAACCCCAACCTTTTCAATTTAAGGCCTTCCAAATAAAAAGAGAAAACATAAAGTATTTTAGAAAAGCTTTGAAATTTTGCTAGCATTTAATAACGAGAAGAAACCCTACAAATATAAATGGGAGACAAATCCAAGATAGAGTTGTCCTCAGAAAAACAGTATGTTCAGTAAGATGCACTGTTTAGCCCATGAAACTGCATGTTTTCGTTTTTTTCTTTTATACTTTTCTTTCATAAATGTGTTTCCCACTTTGACTTCAGAAATTTAACCTTTTGATTTTTTAAATGAAAGTTTGTTCAAAATTAAGTCAGGAAATCATGATTGGCATAGAGCTTTTAATGAATTCTACATATCCAAACAATTAATCTTGCATTGCAGCCAGCCTCCTAGGATTACTATGTTCCAAATAAAGTTTAGCAATCTATTAAAATGATGTACGTTAGAAATTAAACACAGTTAGCATTAAACATTAAGGTAAGAAACAGTCATGTATCAAACCAAAGGCCAATCTGATGACAATTGCAGAGCACCTGAGGTGGAATTCATTGTACTTAAGTTTATTTAAGAATAAGAAATATGATCTAAGATAGTCATACAACCATCTTCTGTCATCAATAAAGAGATAGGGAACTCCAGAGAGTGATTCATCACACTCTATGATGAAAAGCTTCAGTTCATTGTCTACAGAGGGGGCCCAAATGACAAGCATAAGCTTTGAGATAGAGTAGAATATTAAAATTGCATAGCTGAGTTTGTTACTACCCCACAGCCATCTGCCCAAATCTGAAAAATGTTTCTGCCCTTAAGGAAGGATCTCATCTACACATTAATCAGCTCCTGAATCACTGCAGATTTTAAACCTTCATAGAACACAGCGGTTCAGGAGTAAATTCATCTGTGGATCAAGTGTTCCTGCCTTGGGTTGGCTATTCATGTCACAGATGCAAAGTGAGCTTTCCTTCTGCTGTCCAGTTTTTAAATATTGTTCCTTTTTTATCAGAGCCTTCAAGTTAAACATCAATTTTCAGACAACTGAAGTTAGGTAACATCAAGCTTTCATTTGGAGATCTAACATGCTAACTATAAAGTATTTTTCATCTTGTGTGAAATTTTTCAGATGGAAGGAGAATTATTATACAGGAATATAGTGGAAATGTTATGATTGGAGACTCATTACAACCTAGTGACTTTTGCAAGTGAGTAAATAAGCAAAACAAAACAAAAAAATGAAGTCTAAGATGCTGTATTTCAATATGTGGGTTGTTCATGTTTGGGTGGGGGTTTTTTTCATTTAGCTTTAATTCTTTATTATAGCATTGAGTGGATTATGTTCTGTAAAAATAATGAAGTTTTAATAAAAAGAAACTTTACTGCAGCACTTCACTTTTAAATCTTTCTTAAATTGAAAGAGATAACAGAAAGTTTCTAATTTCAGGTGATACATATCCGTGATTATAAATTAACTGCTTTCTTTTCCTCAAGTTTTGTTACTCATAAAATAATGATTCAGTGAGTGTTGAATCCATATTGATTCTCCACAGCTCAACCCAGTCAAGATGTCTGCAACTTCTACAATACTGTGCTACTTTACTGGGTCATGTCTCTCAAAGTAAACTCACAGTGAGCTACTTTATGCCATACTGTGCTCTCAGTCTGTGTGTGTGTGTGCATCAGCAGATGTCTAAACTTTACTGCTACCTATATTAGCTAAACAGCAGGTAGAAAGACACAGAACCATGACCTACTGTATCATTTTCTTATAGATGAAATAATTTCTTCTCAAGTTGTGTAAAAGACAGGGCCATCTGATAATGATGCTGGAGAAGAGAAATGAGAACAGCAGCCACAATTGATCAAATACAGTGTACTGTTGCGATCGCTGCTTGTGTTAACAAAATTCAGTCTGGAAATGGCATAGACTAAGCACACTGGCACTGAAACAGCTGTAGAAGACATATGCTGAAGGACACTATCGTACAAAATGGGAAATAGCAGAAACGAGGACAAGGATCACATTTGATTTCTTAGGTGGTGCTCCACACTAACGTTACTTCGTCTGAGCTCTGTGAGCTAGATCCAGTCTGTGCAAATCCAAACTGCTAAAGTCATTCATGTTTTTCTGTCATTAAAGAAACATATAGTCCACCGTGCAAAATAAAGATGATGATTGATTTTCACTGAGAGCTTTTCATTGTTTTTTTATTAGAAATGCATTATACACATCAACGTACAGCTGGTGGGTAAATGACTTTTAGCACTGTGACTTTCAGCACTGTGACAGCAACACAACACAATAGTTAGTCCCAAAGGTATGACCACTTACAGTCTTTTTCATGCACTTTTTTCCTTTTTTTTTTCTCATTTTTTTTATTTGTTTGGTTTTTGTTTGGTTTTTTATTATTATTTTATTTGTCTGTTTCTTTTGGGGTTTGGGGGTTTTGGGGGGGGGGGGGTGGTAGATAAAAGATTTTATTTTCTTTTGAATCTGAACTATGCTAAGGAGCTCCAAAGTTAGAAAGTTATTTGGGGATTTTGATTAGCTAATATTCAAAGTATTAGCTAATATCATTTTGTCCTGGGTTATTCCACCCTCTTCTGCATATTGTTCACATCGTTATGCAATGATAACTGTTTTAGGCTATGTGAAGTTGCATTCAGCTTACACAATATTTTTTAACACAGAGACAGTGGGTCAGGGCAGTAGATTTTGCTAACAGAGAACAGATAACTATTTAACGTGATTTTTTTTTTTTTTTAAGGAAGAATGTATCACCTTTGAACAATATGCTACACAGCTTGCAATGATCACTGGGTTTATGTGGGTATTAGGCTGAGACACAGAAGTTGTAAAGATCAGTACTCCTCTGATCATTCTCCTTCCTGTTCTTTTCAGTGTTCTCATGAAGGTTTATATTCAAAGCGATCATGCTGAAATCCTGGAATTGTACTTCCCTTTCTGTTTTACGTTAAGTTTATGGGCAGGCAGTGTTGAAAATGGTGATGATGATCTTGAAGTCCCTGGAATCCATTTTTCTGCCTTTTACTCATCTATCCAGATATAAGATCCCCAAGGTTCTTCCCTTTCTCTTTCATCTACCAGAAGATCAAACTTCTGATCTCATTGTTTGTGATGTCTACAAGGGCAATATTGGCCACACAGGTCATAGTGAAGGGCAATGTTGATGCTATCTGTGGTTTACGCATTGTGCCAAACGTTTTACAGCATTATGTTTTATAGCCTTTCACATGTGTTATCCCTTCTCCCTCTGTGTGTTAAGAGTGTGAAACTGCAGCCTGGACTGTAGTGAATCACTTTAGCTGAGCTATCTTACCCAGAAGGGTCTTTATTGACATTTTAATGCCTCTTCACCCATTTCCTGTATCAGGGCCTCCCGCATCTAAAACTGATTTTCTTCCAGCTATTTGATTTCTTTACTGCGTTTTCCACAGTTACTCCCTTACCCAATAACTTCAAAGCTTGGATAAAAGACAACTTCTTAAACACAAGTTTTTCAGACTTCTTCCAGCTTTCCTCTTCAGTATAGTTAATATTTCAGCATTCCATAATGCCGAATGTCATGCTTCTTGTAGGGTAAGTCAAGTCGCTTTCTCAGGTTTTTTTCCAACTACTTTGGTTCTATTAAAGAAACTCCCTGCAACATATAGTCAGGATAGGGCATGGCATTATTTGCTTGAAGAGCGGGTGTTTCTGCTAATTTGACAGTTAAGGGGACAGTTTTCCCTAGGGCTAACAGTTCAATTGCTCCTCTGTTGTTAACTGTAAATAACTTGTCCGAGCTGCATGATTTTTGGAAAGACATGATGATCTTCATGAGGTTAGGATGATTTTACCTGACCTACTAATCATCTGAGATTATTTATATGTGGGGTGGTTATTAGTAATATTTTGCAAGATGCATTGAAATTCCATTCAAATATTCCTTTGAAGGCTGAATAATGGCAAGTTGTGAATTATGAAAATTGGGATGATAACAAGTCTGCCAGAAAACTTCCCCAGGGGTTATGGACTAGGTATAAGTTGCAATCTTGGAGTGTGAGATCTGTCTTTGAGTTGGTTTTATTTAAATTTGCAAGAATTATGTTATTGTAGTGCTATACATTCTTAATGCTTTCTTTATTCATCTATGAGGGACAAAATCGAAGACCTCATAGTCTTTGCATACTGTCCTGAGATTTTCTGGCTTTGGCAGTCTTCATAACCAACATGTCAATCAGAAGTCGATCCCTAGAAGTACTAGTATTTCTTTTGCATCCTTTTCATTCCCATGTGAAATTTGCATTGGTAACCACACTGTAGTAGATTTGCTCTGATATGATCAATGTTAACAGTTTGCACATGTTTGAGAGCTGTGATTATTTAGGAGTTGGGAACTACTTGATGGCCAGTGCTTTTGTTTTTCATAATTATCACTATTATGATATGCATCTTAATGATTACTCCTGAGACAACTGCCTGGAGTTTTGTGCTAGTCTTGGGTGCAAAAATATAAAGTACTGAAGCCAAAAATTACAGATAACATCTGGCCTTGCCAATTTTTTTCTTAAGGGATTTCCTGACCATTTCTGCTGCTAATTTTAGCTTTATTTGTTGTTAAACCTCTGTTCCAGCATCTTTAATCTACTTGGTGTTTTCTGTTTACGAAGGTTGTTTGAGATTTTGTTGCACAACTTTATGGAGTCTGAAAAATTTCTAGAGATTCCTTCTAATAAAGTATTTTGTTATGGGCCACTGCAGATTTTTTTAATGTACTTAAACAGTAAAACATTACTTGGTTCCTGAAATTGTGATTGACCTTGTTCAACAGAAATATTTTTTTGGGGGGGTTGTTGTTAGTGGTTTTCTTCTTCCACCAGATATTACTTTTATCTTATCTGAACTTATATCTGGACAATTTTCTTTTAGTCAGGTTTTTTTTTTTTCCTGGTTGGTTTTTTTTTTGGTTTTTTGGGTTGTTTGGTTTTTTTTTTTTTTGGTTGTTGTTTTTGTCGTCGTTTTTTGGCTTGGGGTTTTTTTTTTTTTGTTGTCGTGAGGGTTCGTTCTTTGTTTGTTTTCTGGTCATTCTCCTTCAGATACTCTGCTGGAGAAATACTATTATCTGGACTCCTTTTTTTGAAGAAGAGATCTGCTCAGGTATAATCTACAGGCTGGAAGTTTGGCCATCCCATCAGTTTTAACAGGAATTGAATAAGAAAGGTTAAAAGATTAAAATCTCACAAATGATGAGCAATTACCTATTCCTTCTTTCAGAGAAGCCATGGTAAAGTCACTATAGCATTCATTTATTCACAGAAGAAGAAGACTCAGAACTTTGTGATCCATGGTAGCAAAAGCAATTGATAAAAAAGACAGCATTAATAGCTGTTTTGATCAGAAATGTTTGTGAAACCTTGATCATGGCTACAAGATTAGCTACCATTACTGCAAGAGACATCTCTTCCTCATTCAATAGTCTGCTGGAAGATTTGAAATATGGATAGGAAGAAATTATATGCCACAGGAATGAGATCACCATTCCTTTTCAAAACGAGAATGGCCAAATAGCAGTGAATATATTTTAATTGGCAATAAATGAAATTTATTTTCCCAAGTCCAATCCTGTTTTGCCCATGACAATAATTGGTAAGTGGTCTCCCTGTCTTTATCTCAACCCACAAGCTTTCTCATTCTATTTTCCCCCTTTGATCCACTGTGTTTTGACTGCAAGCCAAGGTTAACTCATCACATTTAATCATAGGCTGTTTTATTGTCCTGTTCACTGATGGTCATGCCACAGGTGCATCTTTCCATTCTTGTTTGGTGAGTGTGGTTTTGAGGAGAATCTCCTGACTATACCCAAGGGTGACTTTGCAGAGAGTTCTCAGAGTATGCAGGCTGGATTCCCTTTGGAGGAAACTAATTAGAAGAAGCTCTAAAAAGACTACTCCTGGCATGGTCCAGCCACTAAAGGCTGTTCTGGCTGCAGGAAAGGCAGGAGATAGCTCTTCCTGAAACACTCATGGACACTGTGCTTGGAAAAATAACCCTTTTGTTATACAGATCCATTCCTGTAGTGATACCCATGGCCTTCTTGAAGATGACTTTCATTAATGCTAAGGAGCATGGACTAATTAAGTAAAAGACAAGATGCATTTGCTTTGGTGTTTCATAATTTCTGGCTGTATCTACAGTGCTGTAGAAACAGTCCATGACCTACAGACCAAATGGAATAGAAAACTGGGAGAAGTTTCACAATCACTAACCCTTGTTCTCATTCATGGTGGAATCCAACCTACCAGATGTCTGCTGGAAATACAATACCTCAGAGAAGAAATACTCCAGGAGGTTCTTGGAGCGTGTGGGAGATAAGAGAACTTCCTAACCCAGCTGGTTAGTGAGCCAACTAAGAGAGATGCCCAGCTAGATTTGCTGCTCACGAACAGAGAAGGACTGGTGGGTGTGATGGTTGGAGGCTGTCTTGGGCAAAGTGATCATGAAATAATAGAATTTTCAATCCTTAGAGAAGTCAGGAGGAAGGTCAGCAAAACCACTACCTTAGACTTCTGGAGGGCTGACTTTGACCTGTCTCGGATGCTGGTTGAGGGAGTCCCTTGGGAAACTGAAGGGAAAAGGGGCCCAGGAAGGCTGGACGCTCTTCAAGAATGAAATCTTCAAGGCACAGAAGCAGGCAGTCCCCATGTGTCAAAAGTAAAACCAGGAGGGAAAAAGACCAGCCTGGCTGAACAGGGAGATACTGCTGGAACTCAGGAAGAAAAAGAGAATCTTTTACCTGTGGAAGAAGGGACTGTTGCTCTATGAGGAGTGCAAGGATGTTGTTAGGTTATGCAGGGTGAAAATTAGAAAGGTGAAGGCACGAGGTGACCTGCCTGATTGGTGAAGGAAAGGCTGCAGACATTGTCTATTTGGACTTTAGTAAAGATTTGACACTGTCTCCAACATTCGCCTGGAGAAACTGGCTGCTCATGTCCTGGATAGGTGGATTCTTCACTGTGTAAAAGACTGGCTGGGTGGCCAATCCCAAAAAGTGGTGGTGAATGGTGTCACATCTAGTTGGCGACCAGTCTCTAGTGGTGTCCCTCAGGTCTTGGTATTAGGGCAGTATTGATTAATATCTTTATTGATGATCTGGATGATGGGATCAAATGCACCCTCAGTAAATTTGCAGATGATGCCAAGTTGGGTGGGAGTGTTGATCTGCTGGAGAATAGAAAGGCTCTGCAGAGGGATCTGGACAGGCTGGGTCAACAGGCTGTGGCCAATGGTATGAGGTTCAATAAGGCAAAGTGCCTGGTCCTGCATTTGGGTCACAACCCCATGCAGTGCTACAGACTTGGGGAAGAGTGGCCTTTAGTGACATGGCTTAGTGGTGGACTTGGCAGTCCTGGGGTAAAGGTTGGACTTGATGGTCTTAAAGGTCTCTTCCAACCTAGTTGATTCTATGATGCTATGAAAATATCTCCCACACTGATCAAGGTCAACTGTCCCCCAGCCATGATATGCAGCACTTGATCCAGATATTTTCATAGGGGCCCCTCTGAAATATATTCTGAAATAGCACTTTTATTTTCAATTTGAAGTGACTAAGATGTGACAGCTCTGTCATGGTCTATGACATGGTGTTTATAGCAGTATGCTGAGGATGTGATGCATAATTGGGCAGTGGCAAGGCATGAAGCAGGTGGGGTACTTGTAGGTATGTAGTTCACGGATGCAGACTTGAAGTTCAGTACAGTCTCCTTTCATCTTAGAGCAAACAATACAGAAGACCACATGTGAGTTTCCCCACAGAGGGAAATAATTGGGAGAAAAATTCCTAGAAGAAAATCAGTGTATGTATAGTTTGGACAACCAGTGAAGCAGAACTTGAGAGAAATAAACAGATGAGCTGAGTAAGTAGATGTACCTTCTGATGAAGAGCAGACCGTTGCACAAGCAAGGAACAAGGAGTTGGACTCTATGATCCTTCTGTGTCCCTTCCATCTTGAGATATTCTATGATTCTATGCAAATAGTTTCAGACTATTTCCATAGATTCATGCTGAGATGAAATTTTGTGCAGTTATTATGTGTATGTTGTTCTCCCTTGATATAACTAAATTCTTATCACCAAGAGGATTACAAAGAGGTATCATTGTTAGTCCTTTCAAGCCTGGTTCATTTTCCTCCCTGTTAAGCAAAATAGTCTAAAATTTCAATG
This sequence comes from Strigops habroptila, assembly GCF_004027225.2. NCBI lineage: Eukaryota > Metazoa > Chordata > Aves > Psittaciformes > Psittacidae > Strigops > Strigops habroptila. The sequence continues at coordinate 19,602,009 of NC_044277.2, read as the reverse complement.
TTCCCTTCAAGGATAACCTTGATTTGTAAGTAGGTAAAACCAGTCAGGATAAACAGAGAGACCTATTGCCAGCTTCGGGAACACCTCGACTAGGCAGAATTTAAACAGGAATTAGGTTACAGTAGAAGGAAAATGTCTCCAAAACCCTGTGTGCCATAACTCCTGCCTTTAAGACTTCTACTGATGACATTTGGGTTCAGGCTCAGCAAAGTGGCTCTGAACTTCCAATTAAACCTGGGCCCCGGGTCTTCATCTCTTTCTGTTAATTAGTCTTAGTCTCTAAAGAATTATGATGTCTTGTGATGCCAGCACAGTTCTGAAAGGTCTAAATTTGTCAGTTATCTCCAGTTTGCAGGGTTTATCAGTCCTCCAACACACTCATCTCAAGGAAGTATAGCATCCTTCATCAGGATGTTCTGGAATTCATGTCCCTCAGTGTTCTGCTATTTAGTCATTTTTAAAGTGTCTGAATTAAAGGAATTAATCATTCATACTTTTACAAGCGTATAAAACATATTTCTCCTTTACCAGGAATACTAGTAAGTATTACGTCCAAGTGGTATGAGTGACTCCAGGAAAAAACTTCAGATTCAGGACAGGATTCCCCAGGTGCATGATTCATTCACTTAAGTTCAGAGAAAATTCACAAAGCAATTCTCAGAAGGCTAATCATTTTAGTAGAAAGAATACGAAGTGCAGCAGTTGACAGCTGCATTGTTTTGTTTTGTTTTGTTTTGGGTGGGGGTGGTTGTTTGTTTTTTTTTAATGGTTGGTTTCATATGGAATTTTCTTTTTTGGGTCAAGGCCAGTGAGGATTTATGGATGTTCAATTTGCAGTGGATGTCTTGAAACAAAATATTTGTTCTGGTCATTCCTGATGCTTATTTTCATTTAGACTTATTCATTTCAATGTGAAGGGCTGATGTTTTCATACTTATATTGTTCAGGTTACATGTAATGTTTGCTGTATATGCTATGAGGGCTTATATTTAGCTTTAGTTGTAAGCACAAACATCGGAGAACTGAACTTGCTCAATACACAGAGCAATTTACTAAAGAAGCCGCAAGTGAAAACCTGGATGGTTTGGTTACAGTTCTTTTTTTTCCACTTCTTTTTTTCAAGGCCAGAATTTCAAGGACCATATTATAGGAAAGATATTTATTATTAATAGTTCTACATCTGGAACACTAGTATTGGATTTACATTCAATTGCACAAAGTGAGGAAAATTCAGGTCATTATATGGATAAAATCATGCCCAAAGGCATTACTAGTATTAGCCCTAAAGACAAAGGGACTTTGAAAGCCAATGCCACCAATTATTGAGCAATATATAAAGAAAAGTTAGATCTGGTTGTTCAACATAATAAAATAACAAAGCAAGAATATTTGCACTTCTGGTTGAAATAGTAAAGTAAGAATATTTGCATTTCTGGCTGAATATTTTTATTGGGATTTGCTGATAAATAGAATATCAAGGACCACATAATAGGGGGTCAAAGATAAAAATTATGCACTCTGTTATATGTTAAAATAGGAGGCTGTTTTCTGAGTACAGTCAGGTTCTATAAAAAAAAATCGTATAGACTGAAAGACTATCAAACTGTGTAAAACCCAGAGTTACAGCACTGAAATCTGCCTAGTTACATGAACAGTTCAAAACTTTATCAGGTTTTAGGGGCTATTTTTGTTTTATTCAGTTTACTGCTCTCCTAAGAACTGATACATTCTCTGGTCGCATAAGTGAGTGAAGATGACGGAACTATTCCTGTTTACACCATTAGGAAGTTTGCCCCATTGTATTTCACATAACATGATTTTATTCTTGGAACTGATTTCTGTAAATCATATATTCTGCTTTTTGAGCTTGATGATTATGCTCTGCAGCTGGTTAACTGAAGTTTGTTTTAAAAATTTGCATTTTTTGGAGCATAAAATCTGTGAAAATTTTGCCCAATATATATGTCAATTTGAGTTACTTCTACAAAGCTAAAATGTATCTTTGCAAATCATATTATTTGAGTGTATTGAATGTACCCATGTGCTAAAAAAGAGCAGGATGCAAGAACTGATCATTGCCAATGTGCAGGAGGTGCTTGCTTAGAGAGGCACTGAAATATGATATTTGTAGACAAAATAGGTAATATTTTCTGTGTCTCCTCACAGTTCTTCTTCCTGCTTTAACACATTACATGTTATAATGTAATCTATGAGATAGAAATAATACCAGGATTCCTAATTAAATTAAAAGTAATTACCCTTTGTGTAGATACGGCTTTCCATTGAGCAGCTGCAAGTTGATATTTTGTCATCTTCACTTTATCTATATGCTCATGAGTGATTATTTGTATCAGTTATCAATGACTTTTTCTCAGCAGTCATGAAGGGTTTTGGAAAACAGAGGAGGAAAAGGATGAATGAAAAAATGTGTTATAGGAAAGGCAGACAGTGAAGAAGTACATTTACTTCTGCAAGTCTTCGGCTGGGATGCTGGTTCCTTGCTCACTTATTTTCTGTTATATCACAGACTGATCTGAAAGAAATAGCAGGTCATGGCTATTTTATTTTTTTCTCATATTTTGGGGGGCTAGCAGGAAATTTTAGAAACAGAAAATCTGGCAGATTAAGCACAAGGACTTAGTTCTTTTGCTTTATTAAGGCTTTTCTATCCTGCACTGAATGCAAACAGAATTTATTTGTTTTATAAAAGGAAGAATCAACGAACCTTTGAAGAGCTTTTACATTATTATAGTAGAGAGGAGAGGAGAGGAGAGGAGAGGAGAGGAGAGGAGAGGAGAGGAGAGGAGAGGAGAGGAGAGGAGAGGAGAGGAGAGGAGAGGAGAGGAGAGGAGAGGAGAGGAGAGGAGAGGAGAGGAGAGGAGAGGAGAGGAGAGGAGAGGAGAGGAGAGGGAGAGCAGAGAACACCAAACTCAAAAAAGTTTTTTTTTAACAATTTGATAGATTTTCCATTTTTAGAAGAAAAAGTTTCTGGCTTTTAAGCAGACTTTCATGTGAGAACAAAAGGAAGCTTCATTACAGAAAAATATTGCACTAGAGTATTATTCAGACTGATTTAGTGCCTTTTTCAGCTGCATGGTTCTCCTGTAACAATAGGAGACAACATCATTCTCCAAGCGAGAATATTATGCAGCTGCTTAAGAGTGTATGCAGGGTGATGTCCATTTGCATGACTGTTATCTTGCTGTCTTAAGACTGCTACCAAACACGAGCAATTATTCCCAATGCAGTCAAATTAAATTTTCATAACTACGAAGCTGCATTTTACCTTGGGGCACTACCTGATGCCCATTTCTTCATTCCTTGTTCCTTAATCCTCCATATTAAACCTAAACAAATCAATGTTTACAAGCATTAATGTTTTAACATACAGTACTTGCTCTGCCTTCTGACATCTTGTGCCTTTATTAGTAGCACGGTGAAGGCTTTCTGCAGTGAACAGCAAAAGGCCCCTTTTTGTTTTCCATTCTTGTTAACTGTTTAATTTCCTCATGTGCACATGTGCACATATAGGCACATATTTTTCTGCCACAAGTCAACAAAAATTCCTAAGTAATAAAAGAAAACAAATCATCATTTCACCATTGAACAAGGGTCATATTATGAAAAGACTAAGGAAGCATAAAAACCAAAATTTTTTTCAATTCCCAGGTTAATCAGTTGAACAAAATGGGTTCCCTTCCCTGTAAAGAGCCATCAGTCACTTCTTGATCTTAGATCCATACACCTTCATCACAGGACCTCTCTGCCTAGGTTCTGAAGGCGAGGACTTCACAAACCACATCAGGAGCAAAGCACTTCTGTTGCTTGTGAAACTGCTTCTCAGATGCAATGAACCCACAACTACCCTCACAGCCACAGACCTCTGGTTCTCACCCTACAGTTCCGTCATATTCCTATTAGATGTCTACCAAATACCTAATTATGGTATCTGACTGGCTACTCAATGCCTGGAACTAATGTCTGTCTGCATGTGATGCAAAGCCAGTTAATGGATAGGAACACAAATCAATTAAAAAAAATAATTAAAACGGTATTCTCTTTCCTTTCCTCTTCCCCTTACTCCCATCCTTCCTACTCATTTTGTGGTTTTTTCTGAAAAATGAGATCCTTGGCACACAGCTACTGTTAGCTGAAGGGTTTGCCCCCTTTGCTGAAGATAACGAGATGAGGATAGAAAGAAAATTAACTTTATTTAAGACTTTATAACAGCAGCACAGTTTTACGTATGGCTAGGACTATAAACTTGAAAGTAGAGTTCAGTAGGCTGTGTCCATCAGCAATAGGAGAAAGACAGACAGATAATATGGAAGCTGATAATTACCAAAATAACATCAGCAGTCACATTTTCTCTGCCATTTTATTATTAGAAAAAGTTAAATCCTGATATCTAGTTCATTCGCTGTGTTTTCTGGCACACACTGGATGTTTGTATGCCTTCAGGGATGGAATCCTGATGCCGGAAAAAATAAAATAAAGCGTGATGCAATTTCTAGCTGGCTACTGGGCTCTTCTCTGCACTTAGCTTCAAAGATTTTTTAAAATATATTTTTCTGCACCACAGCTCAGAGTTGCTAAATCCAGAAATTGAAACATTCTGGGAATCAAATCATTTGGGGGCAAATCAAAGCTCTTGGAATGTTGCACTAGGATTTTGAAGATAGCAGTTAATAGTAAAAAATGTTCAATATTTTTAAGGAAATCCCAATTATAGAAGTCTGCACCATTCAAATCCTTGATTCAGGAGTAGAATGAATGCTGCATGTCTAACATAGAAGGAAATGTATGCCTGTGTTGTGAAGGCAGGAATTAGTGATGAACAAAAGGAAAACTCTTAAGTTTTGCATCTTGTATGTAACTATATTTACATGTTGGTAACAGTTGCTTGTGAATCCAAAGATGAAGCTTGTTTAGTCATTCATGTCAGTCCCTATAAAAGGTCTGACAGCAATTACAGATCCTTATCCAATTTATGTAATTTATTTTTAAAGTATAGGTAGTTTTTTTCCAAATGGAAAGAACAAAGATTAAGGGCAGGAAGAGTCTAAATGGTGACATTAAGGCTCCACTCCTCTACTGGAATTCCCTAACACTTGAATTGTGTAATGATATTTTAAAGCATAGCTTAGTCCAAGTCCAAGTTTGCAGAGGTTGTAGTTACATTGTCACTTTCTTCTGACACAAATGTATGCACTGTGTAAAATGGATGCCCAGGACACCAAGACTCAGGCCTGATCAGGTTAGTTTTCAGGTTAGTTCTCAACATACCCAGTGCTCTGAACAGCCGTGCAAATGCTAGTGCCAGCACAGCATAACAGGAGTTATCTGAGGATGGAGGGAAGAACCTTAACGGCAATGTGAATTTACATCAACCTATAATGACTACGAAGCTACAGGCAGAGATAAGCAGAACTGACAAAAATAGACCTTTAAGACTTTTCCATATGCTCCCAATCCCACAGCTAAAGTGACCTCAAGATTTCAAAGGTAACAATTGTGTAGCCTGAAGGCCCTGTCTTTTGAGACAGATTACTGGTGATCCACAGGGAAGGGTCTGTAGTCAAAGTCAATAGAACCATTGAGTAAAGCTGACCAGAGACCCTGAGGAATTGGAAAAGCATAAGACTGCAAAGCATCCTGAGGGTTCTGCCAACTAGAGCCCCTCTATAATGGTCATTTATGTATTAGAAGCCTTGTATAGAAAATTCCTTACAATATTTTTTAACTGTGACAATTTATACATATTTCACCATAATATATGAAAATTTATAGTACAGTCAGTCCAGGAGCACCTGGGTTTAGAGACCATGTGCTACGGAACACTGTAAGCACTGTGTAACAGGCACCCATGCAAAAGCAATGGTGATGTGCACATATGCTTGAGGTGTGATATTAAATGATAGCGTAATGATAACATGATGTTTTGCATACAGGACTTAAAGATGTTACGTGCAGAAGAACAGCATGTCTTCACAGTAACTGAATATATGCATTATAAAGCAAAAGAAAAGATTTCCACTAATCTAGTTTCTTAATACTTATATTTAAGTAGTATAACTCCATGTATTTTTTCCAATACCTTTATTAAATGCATTATTCACCTCATCTGTGATTTGTTAGCTTCAAACACAGACTCTTACTCAGTTATCTAATGTTAGGCACCTGGCTGTGATGTCTAAATTAGGTCTACAGATGCCCTCCACGTTCTGTGAAGTCAGAGAAAAGAGTTGTTTCCAGAGGATAATTTAGGACTTTGGTGTCTGAGTTTCTCCAGTGATTGCAAAGAGACCTTAGATTGATTCTAGTTTCAGCAACTTTAGCAAAACTCTATGTGAGTTGATAAGAACCCTAGTGACAAATATGGATGTCAGTCACATTTTTCTTTCGGTAGACCTCATGGAGTATCCAATGACAATGATTAAACCCTGCATTGGAGTCCTCATTCCAGAGTCTGTTTCGTTGCTTACCTAGTATCACCTTTCCATAGAAAGGTTTTTTTATTCATCCCAGCAGGAGACAGAGTCCACAGCACAACTTTTCTGCACATCCTGGTAATTGCCTGGAAATTATTTTTGTCTTATTGTTTTCCTTTGAAACGTAAAAACAAAGGAGAGATCTCTTCCTTACGTATAGATACATCTGAAACGGCATCAGATGAATTAACTGCAGAATTTCAAGCAGAAAAACAGTACTTTGACAGTGCTGAGCCTGTATAAATGATGAATCAACCAGGCAATTAACCTGGGAAGGCATATGCCACAACACAGCCATAGCCAGCCAGGGATGGTGGCTGCCCTGTGTGGGGATCCCGACTCAGCACTTCAAGGCACTGTTTAGACAAACTTGCTGCTGCTGACAGCTAATAGGGAGTCTCCTCATTCTCAGGAAACAGCGTCAGTTAGTGCATTCATTGCTCTGGCTTTGTTGTTTGCTTGCCAAGGAAAACAAGAGCTACAGCTATGGAGTGTTTGCAGTAGCAGGGTAGCACAATCTCCTCTCCCATATTTTTTGGTTTTTTTCCCAACATGCTGACATGGCTCATTTCCTCTTCAGAAAATTAGTATCTTGGAAGTATGACCCACTTATTGTGAAACAATGAGAAGTCATGGATTACATGTTCACTGTTCAAAACCTTCCTGACAAGATATTTTTGTTTCAGAAAACAAAATATTTTACTAATGACAGAACATTCCATAGAAAATGACTGGGTATTACCCTCTATTGGGGGTAAAATATTCTATTTTGGTAAACAGTAGACTTCACCTAGTACCCTAGTGCATTGCTGTGTCCTCCAGATCCTTACCAGGTTTTGTCTGAACTAGGTTTAAAAGCCTCTGCATTGTATCATGGTATTCTGCAGTCCAGGTGCTGTAATATACAAGATGAAATTCAGTGGATTATTTTTTTCTGGAATTTGCTTCCATACCAAGCCATATCTCTTGCACCATGCTATATTGAGTGCTGTGTTTGGTTTTGTTTAATTGTCATTACCTGCTCCACATTTTCTAAATGTTTCAAAGACGGTTAGGACATTTATTTAAAAAAAAAAAAAAAAAAAAAGCATGCATGTGAAAACGGATTTTTAAAATGTCTTTACTGGCTTAACTCAGCTCTCTTTGATAAGGATAATACTAACACGGTTCCAAACATTTTTCACAGTCCCAAGTATTATGTAGCAAACCTAAGATGCACTGCAATACTCATGTTTATCACTCAGTATTACCTACTTTTACTTCTCTTCACACTTAGTTTGCCTTTGGCAGACTGATAATGGGTTCCTTTTGCCAGTTTGCTGTTGTCTTCAATGCTGAAAGATGTGCTAGTGCTGCAAGACTATGACTTTAAGCATCAGAGATACTGCCTTTCTGGTGATACGATTGCTCTAAGTTCTGCTCTTTACTTGTGTTTTTCCTAGATGAGTTATGGCAATAAAACTCTCTTCTGACATCTAAGAGTCATCGCAGTAACCCCTCCATTTAGTTAGCTCCATGTTTTTAGAATATCTTCCCTGTCTTGTGGAATCCCTAAACGTATGTTTTGCAAATCAGAAATTATTTCAAGAATACTAATTTTGCATAGTAGTTTAAGAAACAATAAAAAACCATGATTTTATGATATACTGACCTCTACCTTTTCAGAGTTGGATCTGTTTATAGGTTTGATGGTTTCTATCTAAAAAGCAAAGAAATTCCCTAGGCAACCATTTTAGAAGTTTAAATCATACCCAAGAAAACTTCAGCTGGACATTCAAGACTGGTATCTTCAAAATTACAAGTGCTTCTTTAGGGATTTTTGTCATCTATTTGGTGCAATGCACTCCTCAACATTGCTTACTGTAAATCACATTAGATAATGTAATTTAAGGTTCCAGATGTGAACAGTACTTCAATCTTGATTCCAATAAAACCATCAGGTGTTTATTCTATTTAGCATTTTAACTTACAGTGAACCCTTCCTCGATGTGTCAACTTTACTACTTCCAACATTATAATTCTAGTTCATAATGTGTTCAGAAAGAGACCTCTCTGTATTTGCAAAAAGAGAATGTGCACATAAGAATTGAAATGTGCATGATTTTTCTTCTCATCACAAAACATCCTAATTACTCTTCGCTTGAGAGAAAGAAATGATATACAAATAAATTTTCTAACCTTGCTGACCAGATTGCTGATAAAACCTTCCATGCACTCTAGCACTTTCTTTATCACATTTATGACATGTTCAGAAGCAAAGTGTTATTAGTAGAAAAGGAATGATTAATTTTTTGCGAGCTAAAGTGTTCATATTTAATTGTGACCTCTGTAGAAATGCTAAGGTTAAAATGTAAAAGTTAATAAAACTTCTATTTGAAATAACAGCAGATGGCCATGTAGTGAATACAAGCCTAAAATCACTCTTGGGGCTCTATTATGTTCACAAACTGCCTCAGCTATCAATTACTATGTATGTTGCTGATGAGAGAAAACTGAACTCCTGTTTCATGTAGTGCACCTTAGCTGAGTATCATCTGACATGAAGAGCTCTAGAAGGCTCTGATTCCTAAATAAATCCCCTGTAGATGTGCCTGACGTATTCAGTTAAAAGGTATTCTTTCAGGACTACTGTTCGGGTTTTTTTTCCCATGAAAATTTTCATGAGTACAACACTGATTAAAAAGTCACATGGTAGTAAAAGAAATACTTTAAGTCCATAAAGTATTGCTTTTGAAAATATGAGAGTGCTGAGCCATCTCAGCCTGTGCTGAAAAAGAGTTGAGATACTTGAAAGCAAGTATTCAGTGAAAGAGAAACTCCCTTCTGATGCCTTGGAACTTGGACAAGTGAGTCCGGTTTCTGAGAAGCTGGAAAGGCAAAAGAAGTATACAGCAGAACGAAAAGTAGCTGGATGAAAACTGTAGAGAAGCAGATGTAAGCAGTGAAAGAAGCAGGTGATAAAGCTGAGATATGCAGAAAGCCAACACTCCTTCTATTTTTATATCTTCTTTTTGAATAGCTTAATCCTTACTGGCTCTGGTTGCATTTTTACTATCCTCTTTGACCTAATATGCCCTGCCGAGAAGGACTTTTTTTTCTGTTTGGCAAAAGCAAACAATGCAGGTGGCAAATATTGTTATTCTTTCTTTCATTTCCTTCTTTTCCTGCGGGCAGGTATTTCTAACCCTTATTATGTTTTCCTTTTTTTATTTCCAAGGCTATGCTATGTTCTTCAGGGCAAAAGATAGGAATGAAAAGAACTATTAAAACAGGCCTTTCTAATAATATTTTTGCCTTCGTCCTTCCTCCTTCATTGTCGATTCTCCAGTAAATGTCTAACAAAAGTTGATCAAAAAGATGGTATGGAGTTTCCTTGTGTCAAATTTAAATACAATCACTCCAATTTTATTATTCACTGGAAACACGCAGGCAGGAAATGGTGGATGGCAAAAGTGATGTTTATTCGCTATGCCTGTCTTTAGGTAGTTCCTCAAGTTCATACTCAATGAAACGTAATAGTGGATATTTAAACAAAGGTAAGAACATAAACCCAGTCATAACGGTTCGATGGAAAGGGGCTTGGTCTGACAATGGTGCATGGTGTGAACATGGAAGAGGATATTGGCAGAGGGCGTATGCACATGCGAGATCTGCCATATGTCCTCTCAGCCTGCAGCACATGGAGAGGCAGGGGTGGCCTGAGCTGTGAGCTCTTGTAGTTGATTTTCGTGAAGGTAAAATTTTCTCCTTTGTTTTCACTCTGTGTGTCAGGAGATCCCCTTTACCTTTACTGGTTCTTCTGTCAAAACTGCCTAGTGGAAAAAGATAGTAAGTGATAAGCATGGGCATACCTTAGGGAAGAAAAGGCGGCAAGGGGGGAAGCAGATCATCAGCTAAGCATGAAGGGCCTTCGGCACATGGCCCATGGGTCAACCCTAGTTGCCCAGCTGATCCTAAAATCTCAAAGCAGAGATCTTCAGATCCATTCTTAGCTGCCAGCTAATCTGGATGCCATTAATGCCTGTGGTTCCAGTTGTAAGGTGACATAGATAATCAAAAGGTAAAATGCTTGCAGGTGTCACAGATTAATTAACAACACTGCATCTGTCGTGCATAGCATAAAGCAACACTCCAAATAGACCAAGGAAGGGCTGTTATAGTAAAATGGCAAGTAAGGGAGGTTGCTGAAGCTATAAAAATTAATCAGCAGTACTTTTTCCAGTATTTCAGGACCAAACAGTCTTTCTGATGATCTGTAGGACCAATTGCTGGCCAGAGTGTGCTGGGAATACTCACAGAAAACCTGGCTGCAACAAGAAAGCTAAAGAAACTGCTTTTTCTGTGTTTGCTGTGGAGGAGGTAGAGAGGCTCCAATGCTAGAACCTTCATGGGGAATGTCTTAGAAAGTCTGTCTGAATCCAAAGTGTGAAAAAAAGAGATTTTAGAATGCATCGATAATAATAGCAGAACTTCAGATAGGGATTGTATGTTTCTCCATAGTGTAGATGCACACTATGGTGAAACAGTGCCATGGAATTTTTGACCTGTTTGCAGAGTACAACTTGTTACTTCAAGCTTCTTCCATGTCTCTGAAAAATAAGGTTGCAAATACAATGCCAGTTTTTAAAACTGGCTCCTCAATGTTCTGCCAATCTGATGTCCAGGCTGGGAAGATTTGTAGAAATTATCATAAAAGAGATTAACCAGCTAACAATTTGACAGATATAGACAGATGTGTTAATATGGCTTTTGTACAGGGAACTTGCGTATCACAAGTCCCATTAGGTAGTCCATTTAAGAGAGTCATTGGGCATGTGTACAAGGATAAGCCAATAACAGATAGTCTCCTGAGATTTCCAAAGGGTCTTCACCAGTATTTCTTATAAAAACTTGTGATCACTTCAGCAAGAACAGATAAATATCTCTCACAAATAAATGTCTTCTTAAAAGACAGTAAATGAAAGGTAGGAGTAGATGGCCATCAGAGAAGGAAAATAGTATACCCCACAGAGACCTATACCAAGGCTTGTCCTATTCAGCATATTCATACAGGATCTAGAAAAGGTGGTAGAGACTGATAAAGCTTGATGATGTTAAATTATTCAGTGTAGTAAAAATGAAAGCTGGCTCTGAAGAGCTGTGGAAGGATCTCACAGTAGTGAGTAATTGGGCAGTAACATGGGAGATGAAATTCAGTGCTAAGAAATGCAGACGAATGCAGTTGGAGAAAAACAAGCCTAATTTTACAAACACTGTACTGGGCTCTGAGCTGTAAAAAAATCCCAAAGTTATACTAGGTAATTTCAGGAAAACATTAGCCTAACACACAGTAGTTGTTAAAAACAAACAAACAAAAAAAAAACAAATAGAAAGTTGGGAATTATTAGAACAGAGCACAAACAAAATGTATAATTCTGCCATTAAGTAAATCCAAGTATCCTATGTGTATAATTTTGATGCCCATCTCAATATGCATTTGATGTTCTCCTTTAATCTATGTAGATCTGAACACAGATCTTCTGTTACAGTGGCTGGACCTTAAAGATTCCAAAGTGGGTGCATTTGCAGCACTTCTTTTCGGATTCTTTTCATTTTGCAGCACTGCTTATATGTACATATGTATACCTTCAGAGCAGTCTTGGTGTGAATGTAAAAGCCTAGTTCAATGAAAGCAGTGCTGAGATAAGCATCAATGAGCAGGATCACCAGGATACATGAACTGTGCATGGTTGGCTTTGAGAAAAGATTTCAACTGCTGATGACTGACTGGATTTCAAAGGAAACATTGAAATGAGGCTACATGACTACAAGAGCAGGTGAAGACGGGATACAAAATGAGAAGATGTTTTATGTTCTGAAACAGCAGCAGAAGTCAATGGAAGCAGCTTGTCTGTTTGTTCAGATACTGATTTGAGAAGTGTGTTGACAGAGATGGCTTTCAAACAGTCTTTGAAGGGAGGTGATGGTTTTAGTTGAAGGCAGGGTGACCTGAAGGAAAAAAAAAGTCATTAAAAAAATCCCTGAAATGGTTCAAGTCTAATTCTGTATTAGAACAGTGTCCAAACATTGTCCCTTCTGAATAGAAAACTAGGCTAATGTTTTAAAATAGCCACAAGGTGGGCGATGGTTGAGCTCTGGAGGCCCGGGTAGATATTCTGCTTTTTTACCCAGAGAAGGCTGTTTCTAGAACCAGGAGAGTCCCACTGAGAAAAAGAGTTGGCAGTAACATCCTCTGGGGAAATGTGTAACAGGCAAGAGAGAAAAATCAGCCCAGCCTCTACGCTTTACAGAGATTTTACTCTTAGAGGAAAAGAAAATGCTGACCATTATGAGAAATTGAAAAGTTGTGGACAACAACCACTAATTATATCGAGTCCTGGGGCTGGAAGTCCAGCTGTTCCATCTTGCACTTTCTTTTAAAAAGTATTCTTGTCAAATAACATCCCTGTCTCAAATTAAATAATGTTCAGCTGCAAGAATACAAAGATTCAAAACCAAACACAATGTGAGTGACAAAAGGAAAATGAAAGCAGTTGCCTAGGAGGAAGGGGTCTGGCATGTGTGAAGGGCAGCTTGTTTGGTCACCCAAGCTGCCAGCTTTTTGGTAGCAAACTGAGGAGAATGACTATAACATCAAAGAGAGGCTGATGAGGAGGTGGAAGCTCTTCTTATTTTCTTTCCGACTTGCTGAGGACCTTCGCTCTTTTCTCTTCTGTCCCAAATCTTCAGGTATTTCTCCTCCTTCCTCTTAACACTTGTCTTTGTGGATCACTCTTTTCTAGTCCTAGCATTTTCCTTAGGCTAGGTCCTGCTCCCCTTTGGCACAGCTCATTTCTTTCTGTAACATGTTTCTTTCCTTCTTTCTGCAAGTTATTTCCTTTTAGATCTCTCTTCTTTTGAGATAGTCTCTGATTTTTATGATCTCCTAATTACAGTATGTACAAAGAATTTCACATATGTTTACAAAACAAACACTTATGTTACTTGTGTAATTACAAAGTCTGCCAATTAGTGTTTAATGTGTTTGTGTCTTAATTATTAACTGTGGCAGAATATAGCTAAAGCAGAAAACATGTAGTTTCTACAAAAATAATGGAACCTGATTAGCTGCATATCTTTCTACAAACAAAATGTGTTTTTCATTTGGATTCTTCCCTTGCCTTAGTTGCATTTAGGACAATACAAAAGGGTCTGGCATGCGTCCACTTCACTGTAGGTGAATATAGGGAATTCTATTTTTTGGAATCTATTGTGCTAAAAGTGATCATTTACAAGGTAATTTGATATGGCATGATATAAAGATTGTCATATAGGTCTTTCCTCCTACTCATCCACACATAATTGTCTGTATAACAGTTTCATCATCCTTTTTCTGATGTACAAATGGCCCATATGTCTACTACCCACACTTGTGTTTCTTTCCTAACGTTCATGTATGTCCTCATGGGTCTCTACACAAGCTTCCTTTCCTCATCTGTGTACTAGTAATTTCAAAATACACTTCATTATTGATCCTGCCTATACTACTGTCTATTTTTCTTCCCAAATTATTTTCTCAGATTTTCATCCATTTATATAACTTGTCCTTTACTATTGCTATTGAATTCTGTAATATAAAATTGTCTCATCTTGCTAAACTTTTTTTAAACCTTTAATATAGATTGCTAAAGTTAAGGTATTCTAAAGAAAGGTGAGTACTGTTTCCGGAAAAACTAATTTCTAATTACATTTATCTTCCTAATCAATATGAAAAAGAGGGGGTTTGCATTTATTGGGTGACAGTCTAGCCATCAAGAACTTGATTGAGGCTAGCAAAAAGCAATCCTTTCTTTTCATCTGAAACAAGTAGGGTAAAATCCAAGTTACTCTTCCTAGTCATGGTAAAATATGACTGTCTGTAACTTCTCAGTCTTATGCGCAGGCATTTAACTGGGACATTGGATTTCACTTCAGACAGGTAATAATTTTCCTCCTTTAGCCTCACAATATTACATGATGGTTCCCTGTAGGCTTTCTCTCACTGAACAGAGGGGATGATCTCCATAACTTGGTTTGTGAGGTGGGCATGATGGCTAACAAATCTTAAAAATTTTCTGACAGCTTTATGCAGTTACATGAGTTGTTCAGATTACAGGTGCTCCTTACAGCCCAGTACAGCACTGCACTTGCAGCTTCCAGAGACAGACTGGTCTCGATTTCCATATAGCTTTATTTCCTTACTTTAGTCATTGAGACTTGATACCCACTTTGGAAAAGCTGCCTAGACAGATTATTCAAAAATCCCATAAGGACAACCTCCTGACCGCAGGGAGAGGGCTCACAGTTCACTTCAAGTGGAGCATCTTAGACAGCCCTTTGAAGGCTTACTCCACCACCTACCCGACACTGCCTGCAGTCATCTGAGATGTGTTATCCTCATGAACTCAATGACCTGCCCCCTTTCCCAGCTACTGGAGATTCCTACAACCTGGATTACATATAAGCAAAACCCTAAAGGACATGAAGAACCTTTTTAGCCTCAGTGACATTGATGCACGAATCCAGTGGGAAACAGGATAGAGCAGGCTCCAAAAGGCTCGGCACACCTGAATGCACGATGCTGAATGCATAAAGACACATATAGACCATGTGTATAAGTGGTGTGGCAACAAACATACTGCAAGTCACAGTTACTGTTTCCCAGGGTGAGAGAACTAGGGTTGTCTTCACCCCAACCCATAATTTTCTTTAAAATATACAACCTATTATGATTTAAATAGGTCACCTTTTCAATTTATTCAGGTTCACAGAAGGAAAAAAGAAGAAAAATTTGACTGTGAAAATATTGCATGGTGAAGAATTCATTGCATGATACATCCATTTATAGAATCATAGAATCACAGAATGGTTTGGGTCGGAAAGAACCGTAAGATCATCTAGTTCCAACCCCCCTTCTGTGGGCAGGGACACTTCACACTAGACCATGTCGTCCATGGCTCTGTCCAACCTGGCCTTGAGCACTGCCAGGGATGGAGCATTTACCACTTTTTTGGGCAACCGATTCCAGTGCCTCACCACCCTCATAGTAAAGAACTTCTTCCTTATATCTAACCTGAACTTCCCCTGTTTAAGTTTGAACCCATTACCCCTTGTCCTGTCATTACAGTCCCTAAGGAAGAGTCCCTCCCCAGCATCCTTGTAGACCTCCTTCTGATACCAGAAGGCTGATATGAGGTCTCCAACAGCTTCTCTTCTCCAGGCTGAACAGCCCCAACTTTCTCAGCCTGTCTTCTTATGGGAGGTGCTCCAGCTCCCTTATCATCCTCGTGGCCCTCCTCTGGACTTGCTCCAGCAGCTCCATGTCCTTTTTATGTTGAGGACACCAAACTGTACACACTGCTCCAAGTGAGGTCTCACAAGCGCATAGTGGGAGGCAGGATCACATCCCCTGACCTGCTGGTCACACTTCTTTTGATGCAGCCCAGGATATGTTTGGCTTTCTGGGCTGCAAGCTCACACTGCCAGCTCATGTTCAGTTTCTCATTTCAATAGGACGCTGTATGTATAACAAAGACACCCAGATTTTCATGATCCAGTTCCTACTGAAAGGTAAGATAAAACTGAGCCTTCACATAGGCAAACAAAATTTCTTCATGGGACTCCCACCCATTTCTACCATGGCTGAATTTGATTCAAATTGTTTAACACGATTTTCCTTAAATATTCATTTTTCAGAGAAACGGTTTATATAACCTGTCGACTTCTATTATAGTTGATGTAAAAAGTTTCTGACTGCAACCCTAAATGTTTTATCACCTGTCAGACATTTCAAGGATCATAAAAAGTAACATCCTTTAAATTAATTAGTCATGATTAGGACTTCAAGCCCACAGGCCACTTCATTATGCAAAAATTATAAGTTAGCTATTTAAATTACCATTAAATTGATTCTTATGTTAATTGTTATCATCTCACTTATAACCCCTGGTTTTAATTTCTATAGGATCTTATTAAGATCTAATACAAGTAAGCAAAATGTTTTAGACAATCATTGAAACAAAGGAAATATACTGAAAAAATAATGATAAATATTTTTCTCTGCATCTGATTTGTGTTAAAAATAGGAATTACTTTAGTAAAATATATCAGACATCATTCATGCAATGCTTTTATTATGTAAATTGTGATTTTTCTCCTGATCCTGCCATTCAGTATAAGTAGAAAGTTCCTTCTTCTACACATGCACAGCAGAGGTTTTCTGAGATACGAAATCATTTGCACTGATATTGAAAGGCAGAACTCAGGTCATGGAATCAGTCAAACCAGTAATGCAAAATGCTTATAGTGGAGACAGGCATTCAAATTCATTTCTGTCACACGTTAATGCTTAGATGGGACACACGTCTTGGTTTTTCAAAGGCTATTTGCCTCGCCTATGGCAAAGGACCAAAACTCTTGGAAAATGTGCAATTTGTTCCTCAAGTTAGGGTCTGCTAACACAACAGCAGAACAGACTTGTTTGTTTGTTCAAACTCTTTCACTTTCTTAGTGTTATATTAAACCATGTTTAAGTCAGATGAATTCAGTTTAGTGACCTTGTCCTTTTGGTTTTCAATATTCATAGTGAAATCTTATTTGCCAGTTAATTTCTGTCCCTGATTATTAGGTTTCTGAATAATGTGATACACATAGGAAATAGAGATATAGGGTTATATCCCAGCAGTGTTGTTGGCATTGGCTGTGCTGTCAGTGAGTCAAGCTGAGACCGTATTTCTCTCTCGGTCCTTCCCAGAGAGTTCAGAGTCCCTGTGATGAACAGCACAGGCTAGATCTAAAAAGAGATAAAAGAACATCCTTTATGCCCCAAACACCGTCAAAGTTCTTGTCCATATTACTATAACCTTAGAACTTTATTCATGCTCCCAGGCATGCAAAAGATACTTTTAGTGTTATGCTATTAAAAATACCACTCTGGTGGGTTGTGGCGCAACTCTTAAAGTAGATCAGGCACCTTGCATTGAAAAAACATCACAGTGCAAGAAAAGTCCTAGGAAAAGTCACCAGCTGCCAGGTGCAGTACAGAGATATCTAGGCCCTGGAGCCAAGAATTCTGCACCAGAGAGCTGGCTGACTCCTCTGAAGGAAGCCAGCCCTGTGAGAGCAAAGCACTTGGCCAGGTATCTGGGACCGCTTCATGAAGCATACAGAAATAGCTATACATTTAAATACCTTCTCCAAAACAAGAAGTACAGCTTTGATACCAGCATATGCTTTAAACACTCAATACTTCATCTGTCAATACCATACATAGATAATTAAAGCTTTTAAATACAGCTGAGATAGTAAAAATAGTAAACGTCATAACTAAAATAGGGATTTTCAGCTGACTTACACATGATATGCTTTATGCCTCACACTATGGCTGTGAGAGGTTAGTCCCTAAAGACTGCTGGTTCCAGAATCCTCTGAAACACCGCTGGATAATGCAATCCATCCTAATGGGTGACAACATCTTCAGATGACAACCCCCTACCTGGCTTATCTATTCTCATCAGATGTCTTTTATTAATGGTACTGTCATCTGACGTTGTAACAGAAGAAAACCAAAATAGTATTTTACTATAAACTACTAACTAGTAGTGTTCAGGTACAAAACAAATAGTGCTTCATATGGTATCATGGGTCAGATACTTAACAGTTTAGCAACACCTTTCAGAATTCTCATTTGTCTGTTAGTGACAGAGAAAAAAAACCTTAAATTGACCTTACCAAAGTATCTGTTTTAACTAGATTGCCTTAGATCACATTGAACTGTTGTGTGTTAACAGCTTTTTCTTGAGAAATGAAATGAGAATAAATGAATATTACAGTAAATAGCAAGGGTTATTGGAAGAACAGATCTATAAAGGGTCAGTGAAATAACAGTTCAACAGTCAAGAATCAAACTCCATTATCATAGAGAGATAATTCCCGAAAAAATATGCACTTTTTACGTTTATGTTTCTTTATTTTATATTTGTTTTTATTAGTTTTTTTTGTATTCTTAGTCCAACAATACATTATAAATTATAGCGGCACCCAGAGGCATCACAATAATTAGACTGTGTAATTACTTGTATTATGAACTTTCATTTCAGAGTTTTAAAGCTCAATAGTAAAAAAAACCGCACATTGTAGTCTGAAACTTGGCATCTGGAGCTTCAACGATTTAGCTTGGGAGAGATGTGAGATTTTAAAATAAATTTTTAAAGATACTGGTTCAGCTGTTTGGGGTTTTCCTATTGAGGATTTTCTTTTAGTATTTTTGTAACTTGAAAAGCGTTGCAGTGTAAGTAGTAAAATTTGGCAAGGAATTAGTTTATAATATGTTTGAATTACCATTGGCAATTTATTTATATATATATGTGAAAAATAGCCAAGATATTTGAGTTTGAAAAAGGTGCTCTACACAGGTGTGTTCATGTGGATTCTTTTTTAGCATAATTTGTCAGAAAACAGCTATTCTATAAAATATGCTTTCAAGTACCTATTGCCTAAATGAGCTTAAAACTTTCTAAATGCATTCCCATGTTTTCTTCACTGGAAATGAGACATCTACCAAATTTTGCAGGTATAGCAACTGCAAGTCAACCTACAAAACTTTATGCAGAGACTATAGTTAGTTTAGCTTGTGTCTTCAAAACACAAATACATTAACATGAACTCTTAACATCAACATAGTGTTCTGCAAGATAGATATCAAAGTTTTTTTTATGAGGAAAGGTTTCACCATCCTTATTTTATGAACGGGCAAACATTGTAGAAATAAAACCAATGTTGGCCAGTTTCATACCAGGAAACAGAAGACTACTTCAAAGTGATAGCTTTGATACTAACCTGATACTGCTCCTGTGGATACAGGCCAGGATCCAATTTGCCTTTGTCGCTGCAGCCGCACACTGCTGAATTATATTTGGCTTGTCTACCAGGACTCCCAAGTCCCTTTCAGCAAGGCTGTTCCCCAGCCACACAGATCCTAGCCTGTAGGAATTCACACTCATCTTTATCGAACTTCATACAGTTCTTGCTAGCCCAGTCATCTTTGCTGAAGTCCAGAGAAACTCAAAGAGAAATTCCAAGAACCAATGTTAAGATCCTGTTGCCATGAGAAGGGACACAGTTCCTAGAAAATGTGTTTTCTTCAATACTGAGATAGAATAAGAAGCTCATGTCTTTTAAGAGTCCTTCTTCCACAGTCCCCACCCCCCCACTCCCTCTTTGGCTCATCTGTGCTACTGGATGTAGCTCTAAATATGGAAAGCGATGAAAACCAGTGTCTTTCCAAAGTCTGATCCTGCTCACATGCCTGGATTAGTGGTCCCTGCCCCTGAGATCAACATGGTCAGCTGGTGATATTATACATTAGATGCTTTCAAAATATTCTTCCTCTCATCTTTAAACTGTTCAGTATGGGGTATGTTTTTTTATCCTGGTTAGTTAGTCAGTCATGAGGTTATTTACTTACTGTTAACCGAAGTTTTTCTTAGGGGGTTCTCTAATGAAGGTATTCATTAGAATCAGAAAAGATTTCCTCATGAATCCGCATTGGAAATGGTTTTAGGGGAAGGTGTCTGTTAAAGAAATAGTGAGATAGAGTTGAGTTTCTAATATCTAATAAGCAAATGAGTCCAGTAGTTTAGTGGGGTGGAGTTAGTAGCAGTCCTCTTCAGTTGCGAATGATTTATAAAAGACTTCATGGTGCAGGTAATAGTTCCTTAATAAAAGACATCTGATGAGAATAAATTGAGTTGTGGCTTAATTAAACAGCATCCTTTGCTTCTTTTTCCCATTTACCTGAAACAGCCATAAGCAGGATTAACTGTTGTCTCACTGTGTGAGATCATAAAATAGAGAAGCAGTCTCTAGAATTGCAAACCCTAAAGCTTTGTAGAGATTTAAAGATTATAACCAACACTTTGACCTGGCAGTAGATGGGTAGCCAAGGAAAAGCATGGACTATGAGCACAGTGTACCATTCTGATAAAATGAACCATAACATTCAATACCAGATAAAGCTTCTATGGACATTGGCCTCCCAATGTTATGCTATGTGTCAGCTCCACTCTTTGAAGACATTAACGCTGTAACATTTCCTCAGCATCTGATAGCTGGGAAATTTAGCTAAATAACCCAACATCAGCTACCATCTCTGTGCAGATGAGTCATATACATGTATCTCTAATGCTCTGTCCTGAAACAGATCTTTGTGTTAAAAAGCTAAACCTTTATATCTCTTCATGGATGCAGCTTTTAACTCAACTGCAAAATGACTGAGAAAAAGTTCTTTCCTTTCTGGCCCAGACTTTTTTTTTTGTTTTTGCTGTGAGCAGCAGCACCATTCTGCTTGCTACTTACACCACTAACATGGGCATAATCTTTGCCTCAGATTTTCAGTTTTCACGCCCAAGCCAAGGATCAGCTTTACATATTATGGCACAGTATCTTTAAAAAACAATAGATGGTGCAGGCAGCCAGGGAAGCTCAAGAAAATAATGAGATAATATTGGTCTTTGTAACAACTATTTTGTAGATCCTTGCAGGAATGGCAGGTTTTCAAGAAAGTGT
This sequence comes from Strigops habroptila, assembly GCF_004027225.2. Taxonomy (NCBI): domain Eukaryota; kingdom Metazoa; phylum Chordata; class Aves; order Psittaciformes; family Psittacidae; genus Strigops; species Strigops habroptila. The sequence continues at coordinate 19,580,935 of NC_044277.2, read as the reverse complement.
TCTCTGTACAGATCTTTAGTGACTCTCTGCCCTTTATGATCTCAAAAAAAGCCCTAGATGTCTTCATGTACAAGACCCAACCAGTGTTGTCCCCTCTCAGCCCTGATTCAATATCTAAAGGCTGATGTTGATTCCCAGTAGGCCAACTTTCAATTTTTTTTTGTGCTTTTTCTATGCTGCCTCTCATGATTAAGAGAAGATGACACTGAATGACCCAAAGTAGCACATTATCCTCCTTTTCCCTCCAAAACATTGTTTTTGTGGCACAGTTTTTCTGTTGCTTCTTTGGTGCAATCTCAACTACAATGTAGTCCTGGTCCAAAGCTAGAACTGCCAGAAGCTACATTAATATTGTACTCTGCATCAATCTCTTAACAGCATCTGAAGTCTCCTTTCATGGCTGTGACAAATCATGCAGGATTCAAGAGACATGAAGAGGAGGGAGGGCCCCTCTGCCCTTCGTGGTAGATTCCGGCCAGGGCAACTGAGGATTTAGGCCCTTCCAAAAAGGCACATCAGAAAAGAAACTATGATTCGTGTCCCTGAAGGCAATTGTGCTGTGGTTAAAAGAGAATAGCTGAAGTCAAAGCTGAAGTCTTTTACTAGACCATTATTTCCCATAACTCTTTCCTTCTCCCCCTCTGCAAAATACACTTTGATTTACATTTTCCTGTTTTTGATGAAAGACTGGAAACTCTTAATATTTTTTACTTGCTGGTGTGGGTTGGTTTTTTTTTCATGAAAGGACTTTTATGGTTATGAAAAATAATTTTTAAATATTTAATTTAATCTTTTTCTCAGAATCCAAAAGCAAAGGTGTCGTGGTAAACTAGGATCTGCATGGAGGAGTCCCGTGTACCAAGGAAAAGGTGGCTGGTCAGGGTAGGTGATGGAAGCCTTTGAACTCCAAGTCTATTGGAGATGCCCTAGTTCAATCAAGAATTAATTCAGAGAAGTCCTGTGGCCTGCATTATGCAGGAGGTCAGACCAGAGGGTCACAATCATCTCTTCCAGCATAATAATCCATGAATCTCTAAGAGCTACCGTCTTTTACAGTTCATTTCTTCTAAATGCCAATGTTTATTTGTAGCCGTAACATTTTTGGTATAACATACATAGCTGGTAAGGTAAATTAATGCTAACATTTTTGCTCAAATATTTTAATTTTATTTTTCATCAAACAAATCAGAAAATGAGTCACAGATAATGTAATGAGAACTTATTTCAGATGTCATCCTAAATGAAACTAACTTCTCTTCCACTGGATCTCTTTCCTAGGCTAGAAGTTTTTGTTTTTAAAATATTTTATCTGAGTCTATAAGAGGATCTTGAGCTTTTGCATAAGGTCAGACTACAAGAAGTTTGATTTAAATATCTGCAAAGCTTTAAATACATCTGTCACAGAACTCTATATTTTTGGCAGTTATAGGCCACCTTTATTCTGTGGAATGATGAAGGTTTGACTTCATTTGATTTCTTTTTTAGCCAAATGAACAGTGCATCTTTCTTTAAGTGTGATCCTCATCAACCGTTTGGCCCAGTAATAGTATGCAAATTGAACTCTTCAAAAATTAATGCTAACATTTATTAAATAATGCATCATACAATAAGTTAATTTGAAATTCTAAGTTGAGCTCCCTGCTCATAAAAGAGAGATTTTTTTCCCTGTGTCATCTTCACAAAACATCTCCATAGTCTTTCTAAATACCTTGAATGTGGTTCTTGGGTTTTGACAAACTGATTTTTACTGAGGCTATTGATAGAGAGACATTCTCGTTCAGAGTTTTGAGATCTTCTATTCCTTCATATCTTCTGTTTCCAAACAATTATTAATATTTTCTTAGTTTAAACATGTAATCATTTGGTAAAGATGTGAAAGCTCAGAACTGCAAACAATCAGGATTTTTGCAGTTACAAACAATATGCACCTGACCACTAATTTACCTGACATACTATTACACTCAAAAACACGTTGCAACGTGTAGTGCATGTCTTTATTTAGTTTGACAAAAGCAAGTACAGATTTTCCACATTTGCATGTGCTTAACCATTCTGAGTGTCCTTTTGAATATGCCTTTTCTTGGGGTTTTGCTTTTTCTGAGTGCATCACTGTCACTTTCCACTCGTTCATTCACCAGCCATGACACAGGCAGGTGCTGAAACAGAGGTTGGCAAAATAACTGAGTAGAAATAAATACAGCAAAAGGTAGTAAGGTCTGTTCTGTAAGAGACGACCTTTGCAAACACAAGTCAAACAAGGTAACAAAACCATCCCTTGTCTGGTGATCAGCAAAGTCACAAGCAAGCAGGCAGGTGAGCGGGAGCTCTCCTCCATCTCTGTAGCAGTCCTCAGCCTCCTCCTGCAGCACCTGCTGGCTCCCAAGAGCCAGGCAAGATGCACTTTAACCTCTTGCGCTCCTGCACACTGCCACACAGGGAGAGCAACAGAGAAGTTGGTGTTTTGGGGGCGAATACATCAAAAAGAAAACCAACATATATTCCCTTTGATATAATATTGCCACTATTGTCTGTGGGTGCATTCTCAGTGAGTTTAGGTTATATTTTGCTGCTCGTATCTTAAGAATGTCTTCATGTTTGTATTTCAGAGGAAGGTGGACCTTTAGGTCACTCTGTCTTTTAGCAATGGTTTTCTGGTTATGTCTCCAGGTTGTGTCTACCTGGAATGGCAACTTTGCCAAGCAGCCAGCCAGCAGTGGCAATGTGGGCAGGTAATTGCCTTGACTGGGAGCTGAATAACAGTGAGTAAGGTAGCGACCTGAAACATTTCCAGCAGACTTTTCCCCCGTACAGCCTAGCCAGGCTGAGATAACATTACAGCTAAGGAGTATAACCAGGAATGTGAGGATGTGAGCTGAAGTTTTACTTCTGACTTGTGCTGAGGACTGGCTCATCACAAAGCAGGTGCTGGCAGTTTGGGCTGCAGTTGGATGTGCCCTTAGCCATATCACTCCCATGTATGCTGCTGCTTTCAGACACCGAGGGGCCTTTACCCACTTTTTAGCCTGATGCACTTCCCAGTTGGGGAAGCATTTTTGTCTTTTTTGTTTCTTTTGACTAGAAATCACTTTAACAGTCCAAAAGGCCCCTACTTTATGAGTGGAAAAATGTGATCTATTTGAGTATGATGGGCTCCTACGTGAGCACAAATGATTTGGCAAATTTTGAAAAGAGAACATGTGGCCTGAATAATCAACAAGAGGAATTCACAAAGGTTTGGCTTGGCTTGCTTAATTTTTTTCTCTGATTTGTTTGTTCTTATAATTGCCACCTGTTCTTTTGTTTTCCTGTAGATCTGCATTTTATAAAAAACTAGAAGAGACATAATGATAATTTAACTTGACTTTCTGCATAGAATAGAAGCTATAATTTCATCCACTGCTTCCAATGTTTTTGTGATAAAGCATAGCCTTTAGAAAGATCAAGTGTAGCATTCCAGGTGATGTCTGTCATCTCCCTATGTAAAAACTTCTTATAGATAATTATTTCCAGTGTTCAGAACATTATATTGATCCCACCTGGAATTTCTCCGGGTTTACCTGCCATATATTAAATTTCATCCAGCATTTGACTGGAAAGAGCCCTCTGCAAGCAGAAATATTGTGTCTCAGCACTTGTAGGCTCTGATCTTTCACATTTTCTTTGACAAACTAAAGAAATAAAGCTTCATACTTCTCTACCATTAAGGTGAGATCTACATTGTCAGTCATTCCTACAGCCCTTTTCCAGACTCCTTGAGATACGTCAAGGTTCAGTGTTCCAGTAATAGTTGCAGTAAGCCTACACCACCTTAATTTAAGAATATTCACATATATCAGCAGACAAAGGAGTGATCTGGGCACATACTGCCAATCCTATACCAGAGTAAGAAATATGGTTCAACTTCAGACCCAAACTCGGTGATGCCAAAGACGAGATTTTTTTATTCACATAGGAAAAGCTATATCATACCACTGAAGGTTTCCAATTTTAATTACAATTTCTGCTGCAAAATACCTGCAATTAAAAAAATTAAACTGAGCTGTGTTAGTAACAACGGTTGAAAAAAGATGATTGAATACTAAAGGGAATAAATTAAATATACTTCTCATAGGAAGGGAAGAGTTTTCAAAGATAACACTAAGGTAATGCAGAATAGATATCTTCGAGCTTCCCTGGGCATATGCTAGGTGAAACCATACAGGTCATGGCAGTTCTTTGGAGATTAGTTTTGAGATTCATTCTCATTTCTAATCCAGCGCATGAGAGAGAGGAGGTCAAATGGATTGAAACAAACCCATGTTTTTATGAAATCATTTGCTGTGAAACTCCACCGGCTACACAGGGAGAAATATATTTGATTTTAATCACTTTTAAACAAATCACCTAGGCAAACCTCTCCATCTTCAAAATGAATCCTGCTGAGGGACCATGTGAGCCCACTGCACCACAGAGAAAGGTGGCATTCCAATTGGAAAATACTTCTTATCATTTTGGCAGATTTCCAGACTGCCTTAATTTACAGTAGTCTAGGCCTATTGACTTTTGCACAGTGTGTATGTCCATGGTGCACATTGTGATCATTATATTTCATTCTCTAATTGGTGGTAGTAAGCAATGTATACTATCAGACTTAAACCTTTAATAACAAAACAGTCAAGAGTAAGCTCTACTCCCAACCTACACGTGCAATGTATATTCACACACAATTTTAAGTCATATGCAGTTACTGACTTCACCTAACACTTTCTCAGTAGCAAAGTGGGGCAGTTTGGGGAGCCTGAAGCCCTTTCTCTCAACTCAGGGACAGAGTGCATAGCCTACAAAGTAAGTGATTTAGAGGCCTTCTTTCCACTCTCTTCCCCACCAAAACTGCACTTAAATTTCAACTTCCTCTAGAAGTCCTGGTGCATTAGATTTCCACTCTGTGCAGCAAATTATAACATAGTACATACGGAATCCATTTATTTCTCCGTCCAACATCACTTAGGTATTCCCCATGCATTCATTACAGAATAATCCATCAAATAGTGCATGCCTCTGTATCTTTACTTATGACACACAGCATTGTTTCCTTATGGACTATCAATCCAAAAAATTCTTCACTTTTATATGACTAGAAAGAAAGAGTTACATTGCCAGCATTTAGTTTGCTTCAGTTGTAGATTTCTATATCTTCACTTCTGCCCCTGGTTTTATTCTTTAAATGGGGACTTCAGCAGAATTCAGCCCAAAACTCAGGTGTATTCAGACCAGGAGCTTTTCCTGTTATTCGTGACTAATTTTTTCTCATGTGTTTTAAAATAGACTTACTTTCTCTCTCTGTCTCCTTCCTTCCTTCCTTGCTTCCTTCCTTCCTTCCATCCATCCATCTTTTCTGTCTGCCTTTCCTTTCCTTTCCTTTCCTTTCCTTTCCTTTCCTTTCCTTTCCTTTCCTTTCCTTTCCTTTCCTTTCCTTTCCTTTCCTTTCCTTTCCTTTCCTTTCCTTTCCTTTCCTTTCCTTTCCTTTCCTTTTACACTCCTTTCCTTTCCTTTTACACTCCTTTCCTTTCCTTTTACACTCCTTTCCCTTTCCTTCCTTTTCCTTCCCTTTCCTTTTTCCTCCCCTGCTCTCTTTCTTCTTTTCCCTATCTCTCTCTCTTTCAGGAGGATGAGGGGAAAGCTGTTTGGCTATTATGATTTAAAAATCAGAAATATCTCTGGGTTTATAAGACAGTTTCAAAAGCACTGTGTTTTTCCATGAAACTCAATACTATTTTTTGTGCATGCGTGATTTAGAATATGCTGGCATTGTCTTCTGTTACAGGCTTGTAAGATTCTTTCAGTCTGGTAAGGAAGACCATAAACTGAGTATACACAATTTTGTTTTTAAATGTTGGACGTGTGCTGTGCTATCTTTTTCAGTAGTGCAGCAGTAAATTCTTCCTATCACACTAAGAGGTAAGCATGTTCTATGCTTGCTTCTTATTTTACAAATTTTAATAAAAATGTAATTAAAAATGCTTCTTAGGCTACAAAATGTGTAGTACACACTTTCTATTTCTATAGCATACAGTATATAATGAATAATGTGATTGCTCTAGATATAATATAGGACTCCTCAATATGAATATGAATTATGCCCATGCAATGGTTTTCTATATCTATCTTTTATTATGTGGCACAATTTGCTTTATTTTCCTCAGGGCACAGCTTGAGCTCAGTTACCACCTCTGATTTTTGTGTCGATAATAAAATATTTATAGTCTTCAAAATTAGGTCCTGAGACAGTGATTAGTGCAGTATGAATGAGCAAGTGAATAGATAAGGGCATGACATTTTGCACATGCATTACCACATACTGAACTTATGCACACAAAATCCCAATTTGTGTGTATATACATGCTTGTGATTCCAATTCAGCAATTACTTTCTTCTTACCTGTGGCATTCCTCCTGTAGTTTTACCTGGCCACTGCATTCTCTGTACAGAATAGATTGGGCCACTGCAGCTCTGCTTTTCAAGGTGCAGCTAGGGCCTTGACCAGGAAGGCTGTGATTTTTCTAAGTCTCCATTCAAATTACAGTGTGATTGCCTTGATGTGATTGACCTCCCAGCACTCCTTAGAGTCTCCTGTGTGCTTCCTTATGATACCTTAAAAGCCAAAGTACTCTTTTCCCTATACAGACCCTGAGGAGCCTGTGACACTCCAGAAGTTTTTTCCCCACATTCCTTTGTTGAAATACTTTATCCCCTCACCACATCCTGTACTGCACTCCTACTTCTCATTGCCACATTTAACTTAATTTTGGTGTCATTGCACTTACAGCTAAATGTTTTGGAGACAATTCAGGTCAGAAGTGCCATGTTAAGGTACAGAAACCTGTAAAGCCAGTCACCTCTACCAATGATATTCTAAGATGTGACCCTACTTTCCATGTCTGATTCCTTCTAGATAGTATTGAATGCAGTCCTTGTGTGCTTGCCTTGCTTAATTCAGATCTGTCCATTTTAAAGGGACTATAATAGCAGACATGACTTTACATAACCAATCATATCAGAAAAGTGTGTTTCCTCAGTCCCCAAAGATATTAGATGCAGTCTTATTTCTGCCAAGAAGTACCCCCTTTTACATTATGGTTGATCACAGTAAGCAAGTTATTTGCCAGCACAGAGCCCTTAAGAACATAACCAGATTCTAGGACAATTCATTAATCTGTTCAGTATTTCTTAGTAGAAAGGCAATTTCTTACTGTTATGTCCTTTGTTATGTCCTTACAAACTAATTTTTTTTTTTTTGCAAACAAGTTTCTTATATGACATACTGTGTCTTAATAATTACAGATGATTCTACCACATTGTGAGTCTTTGAAAATAGCAGATAATTCAGCCAAAAAATTGATGGCATGATACTGACCCAAAGGACTTGTATACTTGTATGTTCCTTTAAACCTAAAATGGTACTATACTGAAGCATCCCAGCTATTTCTATGCATGATTCCTTTTCACAGTGCATAAAATCATTGTTTTATTCCTCCCCAGAAGTAACACCAACATTCCTGTGGCATACTGTGACATAATAAAGTAGCTGTTAGCAACAATGACTAGCTGAAGCCAGATTTATTTTCTCAACCAAGTTGAGAAGATTTGGAATGGTGAAGCAGCATTGATCAGACAGTGTGTTTTGCCGTTTAATATCTAATTTAATATTAGTTAAACTTGATCAACAATTCAACAGTTTAGGGTCACATTATTAACAGAAAACATCAATCCTTTGGATAATTCAATTAAAAAACATCAATAAAAATCTAATTTCAAAAGTCACTAGTATACCAATATACCATATCCGACAGACAGAAACTGCTCAGCCACCATTGAATCATTGCCTGTTTTAATAAGTATTCAGAAATTATACTGAGACTTCAAAAGAAATTGCAAGGAATTGTTAGCAGGTTTATTAATGTTTTATGTTTTATTAAAAGTTTGGGTGTACATTTCACAATGAGCAACATCAAAAATCAGACTTTCTGCCTGTAATTTTGCTTCCTCCTGTCTTTCTGCCTTTGGGATTCGCTCTTTTCCTTTCATCAGCTGCCATTTTCAGCAGCATGCAGTAATTTCATGGCTCATTGCAAGCGCTGAAAACCTTTGAAACCACAAATGCTAACCTACCTGGCCTGCAGCCATTTAGGAAGAGATTAATTTAGCAAACAGAAGCAAAACACTTTCTACTTCTAGCCTGTGCATAATTTCACTTCTATCTATATTTATTTTACAGTGAGCAGCGTAATGACAATTTCAGTAATTGCAACTCTGTAAAAATTTGCCTACCTAGCTTATCTCACTATCACAAGACTGTGAGTCAGTCAGATTAGAAAAACTACAGCATGTGAAACTGCATTGGTTGCTTTCCAAAAAATATGTGCCTTATATAAAACTTAAGTGATGCTTTGCTCTTATTTGTATACTTATCTACAGGACAATGGATTCTCCATGATGTTTGCTTGAGATGTGTGTGCCTTTTTAATGCACTGTGATTTATGGGTGCTTTTCCCATACAAAAAGATCAGCAATGCTAGTAGGCTGCAAGTGCCAGCCCATTTCAGCAGACTTAGTTACAAATGGCTGTTATGGTGCTGTCAAGCGATTTGAACAGAACTGAAAGTCCATCTGGGGCAAATCTAAGCTATCATGCTTGGAATTAATTCAAATTCAAAATTAGCCTACAAACTGTTAGCTGAAAAAAAAAAGTTCAAAATGTTTTATTGTTTCTAATTTGACTCAAAGATCAAATTCTGTAAGTAAACACAAATACTTTTCTTTGAATCCATTTTTTTGTTCCATTTGACCAGCACGTTCAGAACAGGATGCATAATGCCAAGCTTGTAAATATTTATTTATACAGTAAAATAGAAACAGCTTTATTTCCCTGTTACTCTGTGATTTCTCTCAGTGCTGAGTACCCCACTTCTTACCAGGTTCATTGACCACCAAGGTTTCTGTGTTTACCTTCTGACGAATGTAAAGGCTACAATAACTGAACCCAAAGCCTTTGTTGCAATGTGCTGTGTAAAAACTGGGAGCAACAAAGAGTTATTGTAGCAGCATTTTCATATACACAGGAGAAAAAGATTTCTTTACAGTTTCCATGTCTGCCTTGATAGCCAGCATGATGGCCTCAGGTATGAGGAATCCCTAAGGTATCTCACAGCTCCTGAGTTCTATATTGGTATCCTGGCACTGGTATCAGGGCAATCTGGTGCCGCTTTCTGACAGTCATTGCTCCGGGCCCGGGCTGGTTGGAAAGGATTTTAGCAACCTTGAGTGACCTTGTGGATGGCAGTCACTGGTAGTGATTTCGACTGCAGGATTATGCAGTGGTACTTTCTGTCATGAGGAGCTGCAAGATTGCTGCAATGACATGGAGGGAGATGGCGTCAAAGGGAGAGAGAGGGTCCTCAGTATTGGAGATTAAACGATTTAAAGTGCACAGCTTTCCAACTTTTTACATGAGAGTAGTGAAAGAGCAATTTAATATCATTGTTAGCTTGCTTCACTGTGATTCAGATACTTTTATATCAGCAAAATGTAAGCGTACAACATTAAACTTGTTTATGCAGTGTTTTTATAATAGCTAATTCATTTAAGCATACAGATACACAGACGGCAGTGGGATGACTGGCCAACCCACACAGATGTACACCTCCAATCTGGCATCCCATAACATTCATAAAATATGTCAACACAGCCTGGATTCTTTCCATAGTTTATGTTAAACTATTGGTGTTCATACCATACAAGCAAATATTTCATGTTGTTAAAATTTGTGTCCCTAGTAAATAAATATAAAAACTGAACACATTCTCTCTAATTTCACAAGCCCTGCGTAGCGGCGTTGAAGCAATATGTACTGTTTGTACTTTTAGTAACATTGCAGAAATTAACATTTGTAGAGCTGTTTATTATGCAGGCAAGTGATAATATGGAGGCTCCTGTGTTTGATTAGTATTCTGCTTTTAGCTGTGATGTCCCTTGTACAGTACTTTCTCTAGTTACTAGATTCCCGTATACATGGGACTACACACTGGAGCAAGCAGTGATGAAAAGTATCTGGTGAGGGACATGGCCATGGACAGGGAGTCCCATGGCTTAGGCATTCCCCCCATATTGCCACCCCATAGCCTTGCATTGTCCTTCTCGTTCACCCCCGAGCCTCCAGCTACAGGCACAGGCAGTTGGCATAAACCAGCTTTGTTTGGCATGGGGTGTCCTTGAGCGGTGGGAAGGCAGCGGATCTGCTGAATATGAGTAACTGCAGATGCTCTAGTACAGTATAAAGGCCAGGAATGAGTCTGGTGTTCAGGGTGTAGGAATAAAAGCTGAATCCTATTTTTAGACAAGAAATCTTCCAGAACCCTGAATGTAAAGTATATTCACAGAGTCCTTATGATCCATTGAGCACTTGAGCAGTCTTTGCACAATGTTGTTACAGTGCTGGTTCTCCTGAATAAGACAGCAGAGTTATCCCACCTCCCCTCCACAGAGTCATCCTACCCCGAATTTGCAGAAGACCAGGATGGTCTCTGCAGCTGTGGATAGACAAGATTCTCAGCTGCTCTTTGTGTAGGACAACAGATATTTCCCTTTCTGAAAACAGGAAACAAGAAGGGTTGTTGCAGAGTAATCATTGGTAGCCCTTGCTGGGGGCCTTTGAGTCCTTGGTGCTTGCCTAGGTTGGGTTTTTGGCTTGTTCAGAGGAAATCTTTTCCAAACATGACAATCTGAGCTTCCCTAAACATGGCTGCTTAAAATGTTGCAGCTCCATGCACCTCAGATATTTATATATTGTTATTCAATGATGAAGTACCATTTTTATATTCTGATTGTTAAATTATGTCACTAATAAATTATATCACTAATATCTAACCATGTAAAGTGAAATAGATTAGTGTAATACATGAAACACTATAGTATATTAATTTATAGTAAAATAGATCTGTTGCAGTTATGTTTAATGAATGATATTCCCCATTAACATACATCTCTGCATTTCAGTAATTCCAGAGCTATGACACAGACCAATCAAGGAAACACATGGTAAACAAGCTAGTTATAATTTTGCTTGGGCAGTGCAACATAAAATACTTAGTGAAATTCATGAGTGCTGTATGTGGAGGCACTGTAGGGTTAAGCAGATATTCAGGTGTACCTTCACCTTTCCTTGATTAACAAACATGGCCATCAAGATAAAGGAATAGTGTGGAGGGAAGAAAGCAATATTTGATCATTAATACATGAATGCAAAATTGCACTGCTGTTAGACATGCAGAAGTCAGTAAAACCACATGCTGTTTGGAGAGGATTGAATTATCTTCAAGCACTACCATCTAATTAAATATGTATATATTTCTAGTGCCTGAACATTCCTGTTCAAGAGAGCGCTTAAGCATATGCTTAACTGCAGAATGGGGGCTTGGAGGAGGTATTAGTATGTGTAGTCAAAATGTACATTTAACAGATGAGCAAAAGAACTTGTTTCACAATCAAAACTCATGACAGTTTGCTATAGGTTAATCAATTGCCTAGTTTCATTACTTCATTTGAAGCTGTTGGGTTTTTTCTGTTAGATGGTGCAAAACATTGTTATAAACAAGTAAATTGTTCTTTTCGATTAACAGATGGCTTGTGACTAGGCAAAAAAATGATTATTTTTTAAATTAAAGCAAAAATGTTCCTTGTTGAAACTTTCTATGTTGCAGTTCATCTAAGAGAAAATTTATTAAAATGAAGTTATAAACTTATGAAAAACAGGAATTATAATGGACACACTGATAGAGCCATAACTAGATCCATGAGAAACATGCTATTATTTACTATGGTAACATTATAAAAAAGTACACTGTTTGGGCCATTATCCTTACAGTTTTCTTTTCAATACAAATCATTATATTTATTATCTGTCTTCTTGTATAGAGGGTCACAGAAAAGGCCAATCAAAAGCAGAAGAAGCCTGCTTTTCAAAAGAAAATTGGACCTTTTTCTAATTCTTCTTCTTTATCAAATACAAGGAGTGCAGACTCTTTTTGTGAAAAATTGTTTCATGTAAGATAAAAGCGCAGATTATTGGTGAGAAAATGACACACTTTTCCCTACATCTTCAAGATTCTTGGGAGATATTGCCGGTTTTCCTAAGAGATTTTCACCTTACAAATGCATTTCCTTACAGACTTCAAGCAGCAGGTGCTTGAGTATTTATTTGGGAATACACTGCGTAATTCAGCTATTGTGACTCGTTTAGATGTCTTAGCAATGTAGTATCTTAGAATGAATATTGTACAGAGTTTCAGACAAAATGGATGTTTTTAGAAATACTAATTTCTAATTTACAGGATAAAGAAAAACAAAACTGAATTTGTGTTTGTTTCTCTCGTTACCCCTTTGTGTCTGGGAAAAAATATGAATCTCAACACTGCTCTTCATGCCTTTTTGGAAACTGTCATAAACGTGCCTGTATTTCTATGTATTATCAGACTTACTGACAATAGTCTAGTAGATGCACCACACTATAAGGACACAGAGTCCCAGTGCCTAGGTTACACATCATTTTTATAATTATGACTAATAAATATGTGCCAAATTTTTTACTCTCTCAAGCTGTAAAAGGGATGTGGTAGAAGTTTCCTCTCTCCTATGGGCTGGGCAAGATGTGATAAATGTTCAGAAAACCTTCAATGTAAAAGATGAAAAATAACCTTGAAATTATATTTAGGAAGCGCTTCATGACTGTTGACTCATCACTAACATGAGATGAAATGTCAATGTATATGAAACCCTTTTCTTTTTTTTCTGAAACACCTGTTTGACTTAGACATCAGTGTAATATAGCATGATATGATTATTCCATATTTTAAATAACTTTTTACTGTGTTCTATGTATCATCTGTAGTAAGATACCATTCATTAAAAGCATTTCTTGGAACTGTTGTGAGTCAATATTAATACCTATGGTTTAATACTATTATCTGCATGACAACTATGCTTAATTCAGTAAACATTCTTGACACTGTAAACACGGCCAGTATAGCTGTTAATACAAAGTAGGCAAATTGATTGACAAATACGTTTAGAGATACAGGTCTCTAAGAGTCTATGGATCAGTTGTTTACCAATAACTGGCAGGATGCTCTGACTCAGTTGCTAATAGTTAAGCTAAAGAAACAAAGCCACTTTATGACTGCTGTTTGATGAAACAATATTGCTGGGATTTTTTCAGATTATGCTGCAAATTTAGGAATATCAGCTTTGCACAAGAAAGCTGTGTCACAACTGGAAAATAATAATGCTGCTAACACGCAGGTGTGTTTCTAAAGTTGCAACACCAAAAGCGCTTCACAGTATTTGACAACTGCTTACAACAATTAAGAATTGCTTTATTTATTATGAAAGTAGACCTTGTACATAGGGAGTTAATCCAAATGAATTTTATTTTAGACTACCTATTGTTATCTCAGAGTATGCCAATATTACGTGCCTCAAAAGAATGGATAGGAAATGTTTATCAGTAGACAATGAAGGCAAATAGATTGTTTATGACAGTATAGGAAATACATTTCTTGGCAAGATTTTGAAGTGCAGTCAGGAGGGTCATTCTTGTGGCTGCTTTTGTTGACATTCATCATAACTGAACATCTAGATTGTAAAATATGTAGTGTTTTTGCACCAAGTGATTCTCTAGGTACAGCATATTGTGTTTGTATTGGACTTTGACGGCACAGTCACAAAAGATAGGACATTCAAATACTGCATATACCACTGCTGCTCATATTTTCAATGTTTCTTGAATTGCTCATTGAAATTTACAAATCACTACCAAGCTTTAATTTATTTCTTTCCTTATCACATTTTTGAGTATACTTGGATATATCTTTTCAGTGTTCATGATCTCCCCTTATTTCCAACACTAAAGCCTAGAATTCTATTTTGAAAACAAAGAAAGTGAAGATATATTTAAATTTTAAAATATCATTCACCATAAATTAATATTTATATTTCAGTTTCAGTTTATTTGCAAATTTTTGGACAGTTTTTGCTAAACTGTTGTCTTATGCATTAATTTTACCACATCACAAATACAATGTCAGGCAAGGTAAAATCATGTAGGGGGTATGATTAAAGAATATTGCTGTTGTGAGGATTACAGGAATATAGCTCATTTCATAAAGATATTGCATTTCATATCACTCCATTTTGCATGTTAATGTCTTGCTAGTAGGATAGGAAATTCCAGTTTTTACAAGGTCTATAAAAATTGCTGAACAACAGGCAATGAAAGGAAGCCTGGAGAAGAAAAAGCCTCATCACTACCCAGACACTTTATACTTTTATTTCAACAATGCATTGGAATCTTTACAACTAGTCACCAAAAGTAATAGTTTCAATGTGTGTAATCATTGCAGATATTACAGCACATTTTATTTATTACTGAAGTTATTAATGGTATTGTATTTTTAAGACTTACGAACGGCATTTCCTTTATTTACTACAACTTACATGGCTCTTCCACTCTACCCTGAGCTTGCCCTAAGTAACCTGTTTGTGATATCTATCTTTTTCCACTTTAAGTAGTCACTCCTACTCCTGTTTCAGAAGAGGCTGGATTTGTTCAACTGCTCAGCTGCTGAGCCCTGCATTGAGCAGTGGTAGCACACACCCAAACAGCAACTCAGCATGCTTTATCCTTCTGCAAAAGGAACATGCACAGACATGTAACCATATGCAAGATTTGGTCTGTTAGAGCACACGTATTTTATTGTTCCTTGTGTAGGTTTATCACTGGTTGAAAGTGAATATAAAATAAGGGCTGTTCTGATTTGGCATCATCTCATACCTACCTCACACTCACCAGTGTGAGTTCGCAGCTGGTTCAGTGCAAAACAAATTCAGGCATTATCAGCACAGATACATTTTTACAGAACAAAGTATTGTCAGCATGCCACACTCTCCACGTTTGATTTATGTGCACATTCAATTCCAATCAGGATGGACCTTCCAAAGGGCTCAGTTCATGTAATTGAGGCCAAATTTTAGGAACTGCTGATTGGTGAGGTGATTTTTAAAATCTGACACTTTACACAGAGATCAGTGCCTTGCTGCTTTAATGTCCAACAAGGCATCAGAGATCTTTTTGTGCAGATCTGTTGCTTGAAGGTACAGCCTTAACATGTGCACTGGTGAGGGGGCATCGTCACTGCTCCCATGTGTGCTTTAATGTAAAAAAATAATTATTTAAATATCACAGCAGCCCTGTGAAGCCGATAGAACAAACTCATCTGAAAGACTGGAAAACTTGAAGTAAGAATCTAATTGTGATAGAAGAAGAGTAAATACCTTTGACTCCTGATTTGCAATCCAAAATGCAGAGGGGAAATACGAGATGATCCACTCAAATGATTAAGTGACATTAACGGAGTCCAAGAAAGCGCAACTCACAGGATAAGAAGCCAGAAGGAAGCTGGAAGTCCATGATAGGGCAGGGAAACTATGCTAATGGAACAGATATAAGGGGAACTATAAGTTACAAAACCGGAGACTTATTTCATGCACACTTCTCTTATTGGCCTTGTGGTCTAGCCACAATGCCACACTCCTTTTCTTCATGTATTTGAAGTATTAAACCTTTAACCAAATTAACATAAAGTCAGAAATATAAGTAAATTTTAGGTGAAAATTTTGGGACCTGGAATTCAATAAAAATATCTATGTGTAAAATGCGAATCTAAAAATTGATGATAAAGTTAGTGTAATGAGTTCAAAGTAGACTTTGAACAGTAGACAAAGCCCATTTGGATTTCCTAACTATAATACTACATTCAGACACAATGAAGAGGAAGAAATACATCTTTAAATGTGTCTAAGTATAAATAAACCCTCATTGCAATCTGGCTAAATCAGAGAAGAAAGCAGCTTTGTTCTACTACATTTTAAAAGGCATTAAAGATGCTTGCAGTTGCAAGTATATGAAAACCCCACCCTCTTCACTGTTCTCAACATTGCAATCCATTATATTCACCAAAAAGAACTTGGCACGAAAGTATCTGAAGATTAAAAGCATTTGCAGATGTTTAAATCATCAACCTTTATTCATATTCACTTCAAGAGAAATCACCTAACATTTAGATCAGATACCTACCATCCAATCTGAAAGAAAGCTATTAAAATTGTTCCTTTGTATGTCTGCCAGAGTGTCACATGGTATAGTGCATCATGTTGGCATACAGCATGATGCTCCATAAACAACAGGACTGTGTTGTACATCATCAGAAATATGTGAAAATTTGTTTGGATCTGCCACCAGCTATCAATTTCAACAACGAATGTATCTGCTCCAGCTTAATTAGAGAGGATGAAAGCAGGGCATACAGGTCAGCCTGCCTTGTGCTTGCACACCACTGGAAACTGTGCTCTGTGGCAGTCTGCTAAAATCATCAGGACAGGTCAAACCCAGATGTTTTCTCTACAAAAAATTTTGCTTCCCACTTCAGTGGCATATCTGATACAGCACCAGTAGTCACAGGTTGCAGATGCAGAGTGGACTTACTTAAAAAAAATGTCAGGTTTTGTTTTCCAAGTCAGCCAGAGGCATATATTCATATTTTTCATTAGCCAGACTCCAAGATGGGATTTGACTGACTTCAGTGGGGTACCTCCTCATTCAGAGTGATGCAAAAGAGAGCAAACTCAGACCTCTGGGGAAAGCTCTTCTTTGGCTGTAAAACTGGTGTCGTTCCATTTTGCATCTAAGATATGGCCTTATGAGTTTCATTTTTTGTATAATTGTGTGGAGTAAATATATATATATGCTTTTGTGTACACTCTGTTGTACAGGTCAGGGTTATAATAGTTTTCATAGAGAATTGCCCTGTAACTGCCATTAAAAAAAAAAACAAACAACCCTCCTCTTTCCTGACCTTGATTCACTTATTTTATCTTCTTTAAGTCTGCTTTCTGGGGGTGTTACCTTTATCATAAATTTCTGAAACTGCAAGGAAAACAGATTTTAAAAATCCTTTAAATTTTCTTACGTCCTTAACTTTATGCTGTTTCCAGTAGAGTTGCATTTTACAAAGTATATGTATTACTACAGGCCCACTCAGATAGTTTGTGACCTGCTCTTTTACTGGTCTAAAGGTGACTTTCATTTTCATGTTGACTACTCTGTGCCCATTTGGAGGTTCATTCAGTGAAAAAAAAGTGCCTTGCAATTATTTCTACTTTGAGAAATATGACAGCTAGAATTTTTATGTTAATTAATCTTTGTTTTTTTATTGTTGTGTGGCTGCCTATCATAAATTTTCTTGCAATTCAGTTTTAATGCATTCTATAAATTACTGTGGTTTCTCCCAGGACCATCATGCCTTGCAAACAGTTAACTTTGCATGGATTTCTGTTGTTTGCCTGATACCATTCTATGTGAAATTCAGCTGGAGTGGTTTGCATCTCTGAAAATATACATGATTAGGAAGGATACTCATGAGGGAAGAGCCATTGGTCAGACTGTAATCTTATTCTAAATATGAGTGAGTGTAAAAAAACTAAAATATGTTTAAAACAGATACAAAGTAATATAAAATCTAATGCTGAAGGCATATAAAATGGGCATATAAAATCTGGGCTGAAGGGAACAAACAAGGCATTACGTTTCTTCTTGTTTTGCTGGCTCTGTGAAATTAGGAAGCCACTGTTTCCTCACCTGCATGCCCAGTTAAGGGCCATCTGTTTCCTGTTTAAATGTATTATCTTACATGGTTTTTCCAAAACCCCTCTTGCATTAATCAACACAATCCCAATAAACAGAAGCACCAAATCTTGTTTATCTTTCCTACTCAAGGGAAGAATTTTGGTAGTTGCTATTTGAACACAGTCGAGCTTTACTGCGGTGCTTTGTTTTCACTAGCATTCACTTTTGTTCTCTGCATTTTTAGAATTTCTCCTCCATTTCTAGGCTGATTTTGCAAGCTTTCTGCAACAGGCTGAAGTCCTTTTTGTTACTGTGGATTAAATCAATAATATGTTGATTTTTGTCACTAATGCTTTTAATCTGGGTCTGGTGTCATGTGTTGCACTTTAACATCCTCATGAATGTTATTATAAATTTAACATTGAGTTAAAGATAATAAGGTCAAATGTATCCTTGATGTTATACTTTGCCTTTGATGAAGGTAACAAATAATGAATGTGGCCTGGTCTCCTTATTATCATAGTTTAGATTTACAGGAAATCATTGGTGGATGGATACTCCTGGTAGGTGGAATCAATGAGCCGATCTGGTTACTTGGATTGCAGTAAGATTTACACAGAGAAATAATACGTTTTATTATATTAAATAATTTAAATAATTATAGTATTATGATGCCACCACAATGAATGCAGACACTATAAATATCAGGTGTCATCTTTAGAAGATATTCTTTAATAAAGTACCATTATCATTGATATCAGGATACTTTTTTCGTTCAATTTTAAATAAGAAATGTAGATTAATGAGTAAAAAGTAGGGAACAAAAGTAGCTTATAAAAATGACTGAGGGAAGAATTTAATTTCATATATACATGCACATATACATAGAGAAAGGCTCTGTAAGAACTTCATTAAGGTTTTCAGAACCAGTCACTCAAATGCTAGAAAAGATGGCTTGGGCAACATTGATTTGGCTCATTTTTTGTACTCATTCTGGTAGAGCTCTTAACTGCATGGCTAATGTCTAGCTGTACACAAGGCCTTACCTCATCCATCATACCTGATGGACAACCCCCACTTAACAAGCTCCTCTGTATTTTGTTGTCTCCTCACTTTTTGGTGTGCACTGTGAGATTATATAACACAATTTTCATACCTCCCTTGAAGGCAGAGTCAGTTATTTTGGGGCTCATGTCTTGTGCTTGCTGTTAGCAGGATAACTGTAACAGCAGTGGGGAGAGCCATGTGACCCCTGCAGTGGCATAACATGGAGATATAACACCCACAGTGTTATATCCTGCCCTGCCAGCAGTGTGTCTGAGTGCATTGCCAGTTTATTCTTCTGAAAGTGGGGTTGTTCTCAATAAGTCTCCTCAAGTGGATAGCTATGGTGCTGTTGTTATTTCCAGGCTAAAGCTGGAAGTAACTTCATATGAAAATAGAAATCTTGCTCTAATTTTGGATTCTCAACTAGTTATATCTAGAATCTGATTCTTTTGAGTCCTTGGGAAGACTCTGCAGCATGCCTGTACAGATACACAACCCCTTTCAATTCTGTCAGACATAAATGTGTACTACTTCTGCAAATCAAACACCATAGTTTGAAATCAGGATCCAGGAAATTAATAAAATGTAGTTATTGACATCTTGTGGAAAGTCTGGTTTAAGTGATTGCCCGGCATCACTCAATAATCCTGACACTTCATGTAATACATTTTACTGGAGTCCAACCATTTGCTCTGTAGTACTAATGTCATTTCATGTCTGTTCTGCACACAGACATCTGACCTGTCCTACCCCATCCCCAGTGTGGTGTCACTGGGTGCCACTGTTTCATCCTGTGGTCTGTGCTCAGGTTCCTGATGTTTCAGCTGATCATGTCAAAGCTCGGATGCAGCTACCTGTGGCCTCCCTCACGTGCTCCCTGGAGCCTACATCCCACAGAACATCAGTGTGCGCAGGTCACAGCAAGAACTGGGACAAATTTAATAGAGGCAGAACTGCTTTGCATAGTCCTGGTGCGGACCTTGGAGCAGCAAAGTGGCATTGGCTGCACATTCATAGGAAAAGGGCTTATTACCACATAAACTCTGCTGTCCTATCCCAGTTACTGTGGGATTTCAGTAGCCCATGGGGGGAAATAGGAGATTAAAACCTGCTTCCCCACCACCACCACTTACACTGGCATATATTACCTCTCCAGTGGGCTGACTTTCAACAGCGAATCAAGCTGGGACGACAGGCAGCCCCATGCAGGCTGACTTTATCTCGCCTGTGGGCTAGATACAAAGACCACTTAGTCCAAACTAGAGTCCATGCCTCAGTGCAAAGAAAAGGTGACATTCTTCACAGCAGTGATACCAGCTTTTTTCAATATGAGCAAAAATAGTATAGTATTCCTCACCTTGCTCTCAAACAGGGCTCAATTAACTTGGCTGAAATTTTGTCAAAAATCCTGCCTAGGGAGGAGACAAAGCATAGAACATTATTTTATCCCAAACAGCTGAAATTTGGCTAAACTCTAAGTACCTGAAATCAGCAGAGTGTCTGGCAACCTTAAATGAGAGGCTATATTTCCAGACTCACTTATAATGTGCTGAAAAGCCAGTGTGAATGCAAAACGAAAGCTACTAAAGTGAGCTGAACAACCAGAACTTTTGGTAAAAAGAAGAAAAGTGCACAGCTCAGGACAAGGAAGTTATTCCAGCTTGTGAGTCAAACAAGTAAGGATAATAAACAGAGACTGATACAAAGGGTTAAAGCTTATACAGCTCTTTCATCCTGAGTGTACTGAACTGAGCTAAAATTGTTAGATGACTTAAGCGACTTACATTTCTATATAACAGAGTGATTTTATAAGTTTATAGAAGCAACAAAGAATGTAAAACAGGTTACATAAAAGCAACAAAAAAAAAACCTCAAAATGCACATTTCTGAAAGGAACAATATTGCTGACAGAGACAGTTTTATGGGAGAAGAAACACAGGGCTCAATTTACAAGGGGGACTTAAAGATCTCAATGCCTCCTTAGGCACCTAAGTAAGTGCAACATTTGGATATCGCTGATATCTAATGACATTGTACCCCTTTGTCTAATTCTATATGTACCTCAGCTTCCCTGACACCTTGAGAAAGAATTCCTAAATCCAGAATGACGAAAACACCTAGCTCACGTAGATAGTCCCTTAAATAGTCACAGGTTAGTCTTCCACTGTGGGAGGAGGAACCTCCAGTGGGGATGGATCTAGCAGGCTCAGGTAACATAAAATGAGAGAGTGACTGCATCCACCTTTTCACCTAAGAGTTCAGTGTTTGCTTTCTTTTTTTAATTGGGACTGTTAAAGGTCCAGCTTTAAAACTCCCCTTCCTGTTGGGATCTTAAATCACACCTTTTGGTTCCCCAGAGAATGCCCTTGCCTGTAAGGTGACCTGCAGTGGGACCTCCTCTGCCTATCATGTGAATCTATATAACATAATGCAATATTTATTTGGGCCACTGAATGGATAAAGGAAAGAAAATTATTCTGTAATGTGATTCTTTTTTAAGGCACTTGAATGAGATTAGTATAAATAACCCCCTTTTCCTTAAAAAGGTCAGCTTTCTGCTTTCATGAGTGTGATTCTTCATACCCAACCCTTCCTATTCACTCTATAGGGGACCCCTGAGAACTGACTGAATCAGGACTGGGAACTCCATTAAATAGCAGGACACTTTAACATGACAAAGTTCAACAGAGCAGCAAATAAATCTCTCTGTTCACTTCCCCCTGGAGATGACTTCCTTCCTTGTTTCCTGTAGCTGGATATGTGCTATGCAGGAGAGGTGGCAG
The DNA here is from genome assembly GCF_004027225.2 of Strigops habroptila. Classification (NCBI taxonomy): domain Eukaryota; kingdom Metazoa; phylum Chordata; class Aves; order Psittaciformes; family Psittacidae; genus Strigops; species Strigops habroptila. The sequence goes on along the minus strand of NC_044277.2, from coordinate 19,559,392 downwards.
GGTGACTACCTGGTGTAAATCCCTCTCTTCACCTGCTGATATTTTAAATTAAAATTAACCTTTTAATAGGATATCTGAATTGGCATATGCCTGACATCACTCCACCTGTCTCTGTTGTAGTTTTCTGATGATGAACTGGTAAAGCTGCAAGCATCATATTATCTAACACAGTAAATGTGTAACCTTCTTATTATACTAAGGCTTTCTCTGTTAGCCTCATATTAAGACCAAACTTGACAACACAGATGTTGGAAAGTAAAATGGAAAAAATAATTTGAATAATGTTCTAACAACTTCTGCTCTTGCTAAAGGGACATTTTCTAGAAGAAACAGCTCAAACAATGTCTGCCCCTGAACTGTTTCCTATGCTGAGTTTTGGACCTGGAGCAGCCTTCCTCATGCAGGCAAAAATCCCTAACTCTTAGCTTTAAATTCCTCCTGAAGAGTCAGGGGAATTTTGCTAACATACATCAATGAATACTCACTCGCCTACCTGTTTCACCTTATAGTTGTTCTATTTCACTCACATTAACAAATTCAGAATAAGTCAGAAGGATGTAGGAAAAGAGGTAAGCTCCAATACAAGGACTCTCTGCTTTTATGCACATGGTGTTTCTCTTCCAAGTACAGATTATACAATAGCATGTAAAATACAATAGTCCCCAGGTTTTTGTTTTTATAATTTCAGTGGCCAAACCACTGAAAAAAACATCCACCAGCCTAACGTCAGCTGCTTTCTTCTTCCCTCTAATATTTTTCTTTCATCCCTTCTTTCTCTTTTGACCTCTCTTTCTCATTTCCAGTTCTTTGTCCCTCTTTCCAGTATTATAATGCCTTTCCCGTCTTACTAAACTTCAGTTCTACTTCCAGTCACTGTAGAACTTTTATGGTTTTTCCTTCTTCTTCTGTCATATTCTGTTTTTATAGCATTATGCCTCTTCCTTTTGCTGAGCTATTATTTTCTCTGGTCACCCAAATTCTTTACTTCTTTCTCTCTGCAGAGTTTCCATTATCTTTCTTTTTGTCCTTTTCACCCTTCCTTCAGTTTTTCCTTCTTTCTCTTCAGACAAATTTTCTTTGTTTTATTACTATCCCAAAATATTTCCTTTCTGACTTTAATGTAGAAAGTGTTATTCAATGTCTAGCTTTTCCACAGGTTCGGTTCTCTCCCATCTCTCCCTTTTTGGCTTCAAAGTACTTAGAAGCCACAAATATCCATCCAGGAACTGGCATAGCTTAGGTTGACCAGATACTGTTGATCAGACATAGATGAGATTAAAGCATAAATGTAGAGGACAGCTGGACTGATCAGGAGCATGCAGGTTGTCAGCACAGGTCTGCCCAAGAATAAAGTAAAAGTTCACCAGTCTTCAGGGTCTCAGGAACATTTCAGTGCTTTCTACACCATGAAGAGGCAACCTGAGGAGCTGTGAAGAGAGGGATGTGGAAAAGGCAAGGATGTGAACTAGGGGAATATTAATTTTATATTATGCTTTTTTATGCCTTTTAAGTCATTAACATTTTGGGTCTGTCAAAGAACAACTTCTCTAAGTTGTGTTATGCAGAGCATTGTTGGCTCTGCTAGGGTTGTTTCTACATGGGAGTAAAGTTAATTCCTCCCAGAACAAAGGTATTATCATAATCTCCTAGCATATGTCTATCATAACTATGCTTCCTCTATGGAGTCCTTCCAGCAGGTAAATCTGGGAGACCATTTAAGACAGCCCTTTTTCTCAACCACATTAGTGGCTTGTGGATTTTGATTACTATTACCTCCTTTTTAACTTTTAGACTGTTATTTTAAAAACTGAGAGTTGGGCTTTTCATTCTTGCAATTCAGCATTCAGAGTACAAAATAAAAGTCTGGCACTCCAGGGTGTATGTTAGCTACAGGATAATGTTTGTGGCAGAGAAGTATACAAGGCAAAGAAATGGCTTTTGTGGGTGATTAAATGCTGAAGTGAAGCTGAGGTGTTTGATAACCACAGAAGCTATTTATTGTGTGTATACTCCAGTGCCATGAACATTATTCCTATTATACAACTAGACAAAGGAAGATTCAACAAACCATAACGAGAGAAGGATGAAGGGTTTTTTTGGTTGTTGTTTTTTTGCTTGATGGAAGTTTGAAAGTTCTGTTTCATTTTCTGCCTTTCCTAACACTTCCTTTGGGGAGGGAGATTAAGGCCAAGAGGCAGAGATTGGCCTGCAAAGGGTAGTAGTAGTGACTAAATTCCGAATAAATACCGGGAGTTATCATATCTTGCCATTAAACAGCAGTGCTCACTGTTTTACTGGGACTCAGAGAAAGACCATGCTAACAGTATTCATAAAAAAGCATTTATCTAGGTTGTGACAAATAAGCTTAGGAAAAGAATCAAGTATTATCAGGTTTAAAAAAACAACGAGATATATTAAGAAGATAATCGTAACACACATCTTCTACATGTTCTATTAATCCTCACAGGAACAGTGTAAGTTCAGGACATATTGTGAGACCAAGCTCATAAATGCTACTAAGATTCTCAGCAGCAATTCTGCTTTGCTAGTTCTTTGTTTGTTTGCTGCTATTTCTGTGAAGTATTTTGGGTTTTTTGGGATGGCGCTCAATGAGTCAATGAGCTCCACCAAGACCTATGCCTGTTCTGAGATGGAACAGAAAAATACAATGAGCTCTGAATAACAAAAAATCCATCATACTGGAAAACATACCTGTTCCTCACTGTCATTACTTGATAGGTGTCATTTCCTCTTTAAATCACTTGAGTTGTTAAAAAGAGCAGAAGCAAAATGGTGTGGCTAAAATGACCAACAACTCAGTGGAAACCCTGAGCAAAGGAAATCAGTCACAACCAACCCCACCACTGGTATTTGTTTGTAAATGTTGCTCATTAAACAATTATGAGCAGAGAATATATTTGTGAAGTGTGAACTCTGTTTGCAAACGACTTGCCTAGATAAACAAAGCCTGCTTTGTCAAATCATGAGAAATAATTTAACCATCTGTAGTCACAAGAACCCTGTGAGTAGCAGCTATTTTTACACCACTTCAGAGGTGGAGAACTCAGAGACAGAGAAAGATTTCTTGCATCAACGGCAAAACATGAATTAACTTAAAGCAAAACAAGCAACTGTTAATCATGCTATGATTTGGTTGTGTTTACACATCTCCTGACAGGAAATAATACAAATACCATGGGAATTTTTATTACTTTAATAAATTAACATAGAATTAATTTTAATGTCAACAACACTTGCTGTCTGCCCATAGACATTCTTTCACACAAGGCTGTTTCAAAAATTTTTCTAAGTAGTTAAAATATTATCTGAGCATACTGTTGAGTCCTTACATCTTTGAAAGGTGCTGGACTGTCATCACAAACTCACCTAGCAGTGAGTGAGATTAAAGGGGCTTGCACCTGCCACCCATGAAACAGCAGCAGCAGCAGTGCATGGTCCTGCCATCCTCCAAGGTCCCTCCCTGCCTCTGCTGTGTGGGACGATGGCCAAGGCAGGCGCCAGGGCCCTCTATTCCCCCCTGTCCACACGCAAAAAAATATTCCTTTACTATCAATATGTGAGCTGTTGCCAGCCGATTTTCCTCTGTTTTATGCATCATCATATGCAGCTTAACAGATCAGTGCCATCTCCTGCAATACTCGAGCACCCTACTGAGCACATCTCATTTGGATGATAGATTACTCTAAGTATCCTTGAAATGTGTACCAGTTTTGTTCAAAAAGAAGGTATTTTCTCATTATTATTATTTGTGCCCATGTTTTATACTATTAACAGCATCCAGACATTTTATATACTCGTGTTTAAAACAATAGCTGCTGTTGAGTTGTATATGAAAAATAAAAAATAAATAATGGAAGTTTATTTTAATGCTTAATACAGACACACAAAACAACGATATGGACTTGATGGTGCTTGACATTGTTTTTCAGGTACAAATTTCTATATGAATCATAGGATAATATTTCTGTTCTTGAGTGGAACGTGAATACTGCCTTCTTTGTGGTATTCAGTGTTAACGTGCATATGTAAATAACAAATAAAGTTCTACTTCTAAATTATCTGGAATGCTATAGTGTATGAAAAAAGACTATTGCTTTCAGATGTATCATTTAGAAGAGGGTTTCCACTCTCTTATGATGTGACCTAATTTCAAAAAAATTGAGACTGGGAGTTGTGCTCTCCTTGTTTTACACAGCAGATGTTAATGCCATTATCTACTTAATTTGAAATCTGCACTGATATCCACTCTGTCTCTTCCTTTGAGTGTCATTGCTGTATAAAAAATACTATCAAGTGTAGCAAAGGTCATTTGAAGTTACACCCAAAATGCTTGCCTGACCTTACAAATAGTATGCTTTTTTTTAAAAAAAAAGTTGTACTCACATGGATGGCTGTAACATGGCTATTGGGTAAAGCTGTGTAGAATAACGGAATAAAGAACTGGGATTATTGTCGGAAAAAAGCATCATAAAACCATTCCTGATTGCCATATTCTCTCCTTGCATATGCACTTTTTGGGTCAATCTAAGCTGGGGCAAAATAGCACTGGCCCATATTTTTGCATAATAGGCTACTCCAGTAGTTTCAAGATCAGGCCTACTCAGTTTACAGGTTTATTTTGAAATAAGTTACACTTGCTACAAGTTTTAGAGATTTAACTGTATTCATCTTGGCTAAATTATCACCAGCCAGAGATTTTGGAACAGAACCTGGTTAGCAGTTTCATTGATGGAACATGGGGAAGGATGAAACACAGCTTGTCTCACAGCTGCATCGCCCACAGTTACAAGGCACATCAAAACAATTTTATCACCAGTCATTTGTCTTGATAGAGTTATGAAAAGATGAAAGTGCTAAGAAGTGCCTTCTTCTGTTGCCGCTCTGTTCACTATGCAATGTAAAAAGCATATGTGGTCTGTGACTCACCAGTATCTGCTTTTCTAAACATAAAAAAAAAAATTTGTGTCAGTGTTACTCTAATTCTCAGCATTTTAATCTCATAAAAGTCCTAAAATTCTACTTGCTTAGTCCTTCCAGGAAGGAAATGCAAAATATTGCAAAATGTACTAATGTTCCCTTTTTTTTTATATTTGTTTTTGACAGTCTAAAAATTCAGCTGCCCATCTTATGAATCATGAAGTCATACTTCACATACTTTCTGTGGTCCTGCCAAGTATCAGAGCCATCTAGTATTGAACTTGATCAGTATTAAGATAAGGGACCTGTAAGAAAAATATGGGATGTGAACTGAATAGGTATTGATAATTCAGTAGGTGGCATTCTTTCCTCGAACTGCTACAGATTCACTGGATCAGAATGCTAAAAGAGGGCTGAGCTTTCAGTTAAAGAATTCTCAGATACATGATTAGAAAGAAATTCCCTACACTTGTGTTGGTAGAAACTCCTCTAAGCCACTACATAAAAGTACCATAACTGTACCAACAAGAAAAAAAAAAAGTGACAGACCATCAAGCATGTAACAACAGAGGCTGCAAATTATAGTTTGAAGAACTGATAGAAACTCCTTCAGCAATGTGATCTTGAAGACATTGGTTACTGGATGAACTTACGGGCCATGTTAGCTGAATGCTGAAGAATTTATAGTCTCCATGATAATATTCTCTGAGAGAATTACAGTGGGCTATGCAATGTATCTAAGAGTTTACAAATACTGGAAAAGAAGGAAAGCATGCTTACTGAAGTTTATCCGAACAATTTTTTTTGCCAGAAAAATAGAATTTGCAGTGATGTTAGAGCTGAAAGTAAAAAAACCCTGTTGTTAATTGCAATCATTTCCAATACATTAAAATTGGGTTTATTTGCTTATGGAGTGATGTGGTGGGATTTCTTAGAATTGTCTACACTGTAACTTGTAAGTTACATAAATGCCAGTTAAATTTAAATAGGTGAAAGCTGACTCTAGTGTGGGAGGAGATCATCTGGTGTTTTAATATACTTGCGTTACATGGTAAATAAAGGCAAAGAAGTCAGCTTGTTGTCTCTGAGCTAAAGCCTCTGTAACTCCACAGCAAAATACATCCCTTTGTTTCTCATTTCCCTTTATCACCATAATACTCAATGTTCGCTGCAACTTTTTTGTTCTCCGCCTTGTTATGCCAAATTTTTTTCAGTGTAATAAAGATCAAACTTTACTTATGTAACAAAGATCAAGATTGCTTTAGATCTGTGAACATTTTTTTCCTGTATTTGTTCGTAGTTTATGGGATACATATAAGTAACCTAACATGGAAAACGCTTTCCACGAATAGAACTACAACTAAAAAAAAAGCCAAGTAAATGAAAGAAATTAATAGGTACCTAAATCATGCAGAGTTGAGGTTCCTCTTAAAATACTCTCCAGTATTTGAAAAAATTGTTATAAGAAAGCCTTCCCATTATAATGGAATGATTTTTATTATTATTTTCTCTTTCTTGAGAAAACCTTACAATAATTGTCTTTCTTTAAAAAATGGGCTTGAGAGAAACTTTTCTAGGAACAGCAAACCATAGAGTATCTTTACTGAATGGAAAATAGCACAGCCTGTCTCCCAGCTGTACAGTCACAGTCCCGAATCCAGACATTTTGGCAACCATACAGTATGCAAACAAACATAAACTTTGTAAACACATGATTAGGCAGGACTCTTCTGCTGGATCCCATGTTTAGGATGGTCATAAGATCCTCAAACAAAGAATTAATGCATTTGTATATACAATCCCCCAACTGACAGATTATGAAATTCACAGAAACACAGATAAACCCTCCAAAAGAGATTTATATGCTGATGAAATACTATCCATAGTATTAGAAATATGTACCAAACCCATAGCAAACATTCCAATGTATCATTTTCCAGTTGAACCATGCTTAGTCCCCATAATAAATGTCTACCACTTCTGACAAAACACTTCCTTCTGTCTTATAGATGAAAATGAAGAAAAGGTAAGAAAATCTTGGTGGTATTGTCACTATATTAGCGCACTACTTTTGCCAAGTTAAAGACTGGAAATTTAAAGTATACAGAAAGATCTCTAATCAGGAAAAGAGAATTTTAGAGATTAAGTCCAGAGTTTTGAAGAAAGCTTACAAAATAATATATTCACTTTAAATTAAATATTTCACTGTTTCTTAAAACTATTTTGTTTTAAAATAGGATTTAATTTCAAATTTAAATCAAATTTAGTATCAGTACAAAATATATATGGTTAAAACAGTATCAGAACAAAATACTTTGAGGGTGGGTTAAAGAAAAAATCCATTACAACTGAAATTAACTTAAAAATGGTTAAAGTAAGAAAAAAATCTTTCAGGTTGACCCAAAGTAAATTTTTAATTATCTGTCCAAACCAAAAAATCGCTTGTATTGTTCTGTAGAAAAGGAAAAAAAAAACCAAACTAAAATGAAGACCATTTTGTTAGCAGAAGAGTTAATTTTATTCTGAGGGAGAAGTTAACACTTAACTAAATTCTTGTGTTGTTTAAAAGAAACCAGTTAAATGGACTGTTTAGGCTACATGCAAAATTTCACTGGAGGTGCACTTTTACTGGAAGTGCATTTTTTTCCCCTTGTGACAGTGCAAAACAACAGATGTTCAGGCAAACCATACTCCAGGATTCATCCGAGATAATGAAATTTCTAGTCCTTTGTGGTGAGACATCACTTGCTAGCGATGCAATTATTTAAAAAGAATTATGGGAAGAAAAGAAACATCATGTCAGTTGATAGCATGTACTGGTGTGTGGAATTATGAAACAGGAGAGCTCTCTCTTAGTCTAGTCTTAATATGTCACTTGGTTAGTTCGGAAGCTTAGTGTGCCAAGCATTTACTGCAATTACATGAAGAATTGTTACATCCTTGGTAAACACCACGTAGAGCTCAGTAAACAGATGTTACTTACTTTGAAGACAAAATACATTCGCTGTCACTTAATTCTACTCAGGTATCTTGAAATAGAATGAGAGTGGCCCAGGCCCGAAAGGAGTATGCTGGTCACTTACTCCAACTCAATATGATCACAGATCATCTGATTGTATAATTCTTTTTATTTCAGCCTTTACCAGAGTCATTGCATTAAGCAGATATAGCATAAAGGATCATCACATTTATCATACATTGTCATAATCAAGCACCTTTACATAAATGTGTGCGATATACTCACGGGAGACAAAAAAATGGCTGCTGTTGTAGTTTCATGCAGAAACAAATTTATATAAAGTTCAGTGTTCCTAGAGGCAGGAATGGTAGCACATGCTCAAGAGAAAAGCAGGAAAGTGATAATTTCATATACACATACCTACACTGTTATACAGAAAACCAATTCTGTTTCTTTTCTTTACCCAAGCCCTTAAGACAGTTGCTGAAATGTTATCAGCCAGATCTGTTCAGAGGGTGAAGTCAATGACAGAGGCAGGATTTGTTTTTAATGCTGTTCTATAGATCTTTTGAAAGAGAGACTTTAAATCCTCGAGCACAAGAAGGGAAAGCACTTTATGAGGTCTTTCCATTCAATGCTCTGCTCAAAAAGCCTTTTCTCTTGGCTTTCCCTCATGTCCACAGTTCAAGTGACTTCTGTATCTCTACAAGTGTCCTTCCCTCCTCTCTGCATGTGTGCTTTCCGCAGCAGCAGCTCCCCCCCGGGCCTCAGTGCCGCACTCGCAGCCCTCCAGGCTTGCATGCATCACCTGGTACATCACTCACTTCCTTCTGGCGTCGCCTGTGACCCATGGATTTGACAGTTGTCTATTTGTTGTTATTAAGAAGGGCTCAGCAGACCAACTGACCCAGCTTAATTAGTTTATTGATTAGTACTATAAAGTCCATAACCAATTAGTGAAAGTAAAGTTATTAATGTCCAATTCTGCCATAGTCTACTGCAGAGATGCAGCCATGCAGCAAAACAAAGCAAAGGCAACACAGCTCATCATATATCCGTGTGTATCCCACTTGTTCTCCATACCACATGAGAAAAACCTCCATTGTGTGCACTTCTCTCCACGTTTTCCCTAACACAGAGAGGAGGATACAGCTTTCTGATTTTATTCTGTCTTGCTACTATTACAAAAGTAATAACTGACCTCGCCACTGGTAGAGGGATGTCAGCACTTTAACTGTTAAAAAAATTAGTGCTGTGGAATGGAGTGTAGCGTGGATGAAAAACATTTTGAGAATATAAAACAGAGTAACAAGACATTGGATAACAGGGCAATAGATCCTATTCAATATATTTCTCAATGAGATTTAGTTATATCCATCAAGAAAATAGCTTTGCTATACTGTGAAATTCCTAGTTATGTGCTAATGCTTTACTGGGAAATTAAGCATGGTATTTTAGAATTAGTAGTTGAAGTTAAAGGAGGAATTACAGAATACAGCCAGGATGCAATGGTCAGCATTTGTGCTCTGATAGCAAGCAAGTTGCTCTTTCCCCATGTACAGGGAAACAAGCTTTATGCCATAAATGTTATATTGTTAATATATGTTTTGAGCTGTTGTGTTTAGGCTAGTAGGCACATTTTCATAAGTGAATTTTTTTTATTCCTCTAGTATGACTGCAATAGCTGGAAGTATCAACATGTTGTATAGTTAAAGGGCTATGTTAAAAAGGAGGAACCAACATGGCTGCTTCTAAAAAAACCCAACAGAAGCAACAGAAAGTCCTCTGCACTGAAACATTTGCTATCAACCATGACCAATTCTGGTCATGACATGTAAGACACATCATTAAATATAGTCCTCAGTTCACAGTGACAGAGAGATTTCCCGTTCCGTTTCCAGGAGCCAGCTTATTCCCTTTCTTTGATGCAGTTCTGCTCTCCAGACTTTTTTGAGCATTAGCTTTTATAAAGGTTACGCTGTGATGTGAAGTTTAAGAAATACAGTAATTTCCATTCCAACTTTGTAATTTTATTAGGTTTTGATTGTGACTATTTTGATAGTAGTATGACATTTTACAATATACCATAGATGGGGTATTGTATTTGAAATGGCTTCAGCAACTTTCTTTGAGCTGAAAAAAGATACATTGAAATTAGTTTGTTGAAAATAAGTTAATAATCCAGTTTCATCATATAAATTTGATTCGAAGAGGAAAGGCAGTGTGATGGTTCGTTACTGCAGTATTTCTTGCATGAGTTCGTTGATGCCTTGCTTTCATGTTGTGATCCAAAGTCTCAGACGAAGACTCTAATTCATGATGATACTGCAGTGCAGTTCATTTCTGAATGCATGTTGTAATACTGTGCTAATGGTTTGCTCTTTCTTATGATAGAGTGGCTGTGCTCTGGAGAAGGATATAAAAACATGAGCATAAGTGGCCTATACTATTTCTAGCTTGGATTATTCAGTGACAGACAGGAAGCATGAAAAAGCTTGTATATTTTGCTGCCTTTTTCCAGAAAATGGGTTTGCATTTTGTGTAAAACTCCTGATGAATCATTAAACAGAAAAGGATGAAATAGTAAGCTTCGATAAAAGAATAAATAGCAAAAACACTTGTGGAAATCAAATGTTTGACCCTTTGCAAACAGAAGAAAACAATTTGTCAGTGGAACTGACACTCCTCTTCAGTCTGTGCAATTGCTTGTTGGAATGGAAATTTATTATAAAAGTGGTAGAACTGCTTTTTTTCCTTCTTTTCTGAGGTCTTCCTAGAAATTTGCAGGTGATGAGAGAAACCTTCATTCTAATAAAAGAATAGGCCAGCTTACTGATTGGAGAAAATTACATGAAGTTTTTTAATCAAAGTCTCTGTGGTCTGCTGTCTGATTTTCTAGGCCAGATGTCAAATATTTTTCACTGATGTCGATGTTGAAGTAATCACTAAGCCAATTCCAAGAATGAGTAAGTGAGACTGTAATAACATTTCATTTCGGTATTACATAAGCTTTTTTTCCCAGCTACGAACAAAGTAACAGGACCCCTCTGATTCAATATAATTACACAAACTATTACTTTGAAATTTGTGAGACAGTTTTATGTGTGATCAATTGCTCTATACATATATATGGGAGGCTTCAGTACAAAACCCAAAAACACATTTACAAAGTTTTATATTTTTAAACATTTACATTTAATTTAAAACATAATTACATTTTTTGTATTTAATCTATTTTATGAAGTTTATCTTTGCTACTATGGTATTAACAAGTAATTTGAAAAGGCAAGAATTTGCTATAAAAAAGACTTTGGTTGGCGGTTTAAAAATGGGGAGACAAAGCACTAGCTGGCTCAATGGATGATGTACCTTAGTGAGTGAATCTCAGCTGATTATTGTGGGACCATGGCATCAGATAAAATATTTTACAGTTTTTACGTAGAATATGATCAAAATTTCTCATAGGCATGTAGAGAATGAGTCTAGTAGAACTAACTCTGAACTTGAGGAAATGTTTTCTATAGCTGTCTCAAGAGGAAAGTGGTGGTATAACGGATGAAACAGGTATTTGTTTTCACAGGTAAATACAGAACCAAGCAAATCTAATATGAAACTATGTGCGGTGCACAGATTTAATCTTACTTTTTAGGTAAATTACACATGAATATTAATACAAATGGACTTAAGTTGCAGACTCAGACCTTAGTAGTTAGAAACTGGTAGGATGTTAACATTGCCTTTCACCACAGTTTGGATCTTTCATGAAAAGGCATTTTGATTAAACATATACTGTTTTATCTGCTGCATATTTGGTGATCAGCTAGCTAATCTGTTTTTCCTTCATCAGTGAAGCCCTGGCCTGTTGTTTAGACAGAACTACATATTCCTTCATGAGCTTTGCTATGGTGCTACAGTTTTATAACCAGTGATGACACCATGATGTTTTCACACTGGTCTTCTGAAAAGAAGTACTATTTATGCTAATTTTGTAGATACGGAATGGAAGCATGGAAATATTAATAAAAATATGTGTTACAGTTTTCTGGTACCCATTCAGGATTGTTTTTCAGCATCCTTCACCTCACAGCACATCTCATTCAAATCTCAGCTTGCTGTGAAGTTACATGCGGTTGTGATATTACTTGCAGCATCTGTAATTTCTACTCATATTTTCTGTGTATAAAGTATGTGTACTCAAATAGTACATGTAGAAATCCAGGTCTCAGGAATATACAGAGTGCTGCTCCTCTTGCTGGAGGCACAGGGGCACATTGCTGCTGGCTCCAGCTGTAAAACTGCTCATCTATGTGATCTTATCCAAATGAAGCTGATTCTTATAAGCATTTGGAAAGACTCATTTTTAGGATGGGGACACTAAATCTTTTAAGGAAAGGTCACTAGAACAATTTAATGTGGTTGGGGGACCCTTGAAGAGACACCATGTTGTTTTTCCCTGTGCTCATTCTCAGAGGCAATGGAATCCCTTTTGTTTGAAATTTCCCAAACGTACTCAGCCTGACAGAGCTGCTGAACAAGAAAGCTTCCATTTCAAAACCAAAGGTTAAAGTCTGAAATATGTATCAGCACCCTGGTTTTGCCTTTGGCAGAGTTAATTTTCTTCCTAGTAGCTGGTGCAGTGCTGTGTTTTGGATTTAGTCTGAGAACAATGCTGATACTCCACCAACGTTTTAGTTGTTGCTGAGTAGCACTTACCCTGATCAAGGACTTTTCAGTCTCTCAGTGAGAGAGGGGGCACAAGAAGCCAGGAGGCAGCAGGGAGAGGACAAATGACCTGAACCACCCAAGGGGATATTCCATACCATAGAATGTCATGCTTGGTATATAAACTGGGGGGATCTTGCCAGAAGGGGCCAATTGCTGCTGAGGTACAGGCTGGGCATTGATCAGAGGGTGGTGAGCAATTGTACTCTGCATCATTTGTTTTTACTTGGGTTTTATTCTTCTATCTCTCTTTTTCCTATTATTGTTATTGTTATTGTTATTGCTATTGTTATTGTTATTATTTCTATTATTTCTAATATTTCTAATATTTTTATTATTATATTTTAAATTGTTTCAATTATCAAAATGTTCTTATCTCAACCCGTGGGTTTTACCTTCCTTCAATTCTCTTCCTTATCCCACTAGAGGTGGGGAGGAGGAGTAAGCGAGAAGCTGCACAGTACTTAGTTACAAGCTGGGGTTAAGCCACAACAGTCAGCAAGTGAAAACAGAGCATTAAAATGGGAAGCATCAGACAACATTCAGCGCAAGCAGTACCACCAGTCCTACCTCCAATAACAGGGCATAATATAAACAAATTGGAGAAATACTTCTGTAGCAGAAACCCTCTAAAAATGTCAGAGCTTTCAGCTTAGTTATAGTGATCCCCAGGGACAGTTCTCAATCCTGGCTTAGTCTACAAAGTACTTGAGCGGATGGTGAGTGCAGGATTGAATATACAGTACATTACATTAAGTAGAAAAGTTAACTTTTGATTTATAGACCAACTCAGAAATGGTCTTATGTTATAGACCCATTTTACAATATGTAAATTGTCCCATAAACCGGACAGCTTTTTTGATTAAGACACAGGCTGAGGAGCTCCAAGGTTCAGTTATATCTTTCTGCTTTATTGGGCAAAAACATTTTCATCTGCTTAGCTATGTTACCTATACAGCAAGAGCAAAGAAATCTGCAGTGATTGATTTAGTCCACTGCTCTTTGGTAGTGTAATGCTGAATTAAATGCAAAACTTGGAGATACATATGACTAGATACTATTACATAAACCAGAAATTCCTCAGGACAGCTTCACTCACACTATTTGCATGTGCAGAGCAGTCTTTGCATGCTCAGGTGTTGGTATACAGACATCATATCTGCTTGCTTACAACTTGGGCCCTAAATAAAAAATATAATAATTAAGACTACTCTTTGAGACTGGAACAAATGGGAAAACGAGCATCACAGCTAAAACTGTTGAGGATATTAAGGATACATTCCAGGATATGAGTCTGATTCCACTTAAGTGTACTTCATGATAAAGAACCTCGTCCCTTTAAGATTAACAAAAAATGGCACACTGATTTGCCTGCCATTGTCAAGGACAAACACTCTAAGCCAAAAGCTCTTGAAAATCATATCGATCTCTTTCAATCATGTGAAAAAATCCTCCCAGTAAATAATGAATCATTTTCATTATTTACCAATTTTTCAATAATTTTGCTGTCTCTTTACCTGTTTGTTGGTAGCTCATTTTCCTTTAATCTGTGTTTGAAATTGTTCATTCATTTTTTTGGTGATTTTTTGTTTCTCCATCATTTCTTATTTCAGTTGTTTTCTTAGCTACATAGGTCACTGGAGACTCATATAATTGTTTCTTACTGTCTGGTTGGATGTGTGAAATTGTAGATACAGAGCTTCTGATGTGAAAGCTCCTGGAAAATAAATACCTGCAATTGTTGAGAGTGCAACATTAAAATATGTTTTATGAGATCTGCATGGTAATAAAAAGACACTTCAAGAAAGTATACAGGAAGAAAAACCCTGGTATGCAAACATCCCCAAATCATTTTTAATTTTGTGTAAGTATTTATGGAAATGTATTTGTTGTAGTGGGCTAGGACTTACATGAACAATATTTTGCCTTACTCTTCAGGGAATGAGAGAAATAAAGCATACGTAAATCCTTCCATAGATATACTATTTCAATGCTTCAAAGACAGGAATTGTTCAAAACCTGATTATCACGACACAATCAAACATGTCAAAGCACACACCAGTGAAGGCAGACTGAATTTTTAAAATAGCACCAATAAAAAGGTAGCCACATTCTTGCATTTAATGTCTCCAAAATATGGCTTTCAAAGTAGTACACATGCTTTTGAAAGAACATTTTTGCCTGATTCTTGGTAAGAAAGACTGTAAATACTGCTCTAAACATAACCTTAATAAAGATTCCCATAGACACAAAAATAAAGCTAGTATTGGAAGGTCATCAAAAGGAGGAGGATGGCAGAACAGGTAGCTCACTCTCTGCTTATTGGCTCTGACCATTGAGATGCTTCTCCCATCTACTCTGCTTTCTCTCCTCTCCTATCTGTAGCAGTAACATTCAACAGCAGAACCCTGGCTCTTCTGAGTGTGGACAATGGCAAATTTCCCAAATGAGGCTGCAGATCTTTCTAGCTTTCCTTGATCAGAACAAGAGCATGAGTTTAGTGACTCTTTATTGCTGGTAAATGGAAAAAGCAAAAGCTTACTGAAGGAAGCTAAGATGGAAGAGGAGGAGGAATAGTTTCCATTGGGAAAGCATGGGGAAAGATAAGGTTGACTGCAGGCAGCAGGGTTTGGAACAGGCTATAAAGGGAAGAGACCAAATCCAGCGTGTAAGGTAGCAAAACTAGAGTGCCTCAATCATAGAAAAAAAAGTTGGGATTCCAGCAACTGAGAACTTTATTTTTTTTTTCTTTTTTTTTTTCTCTCTCCATGAAGAGTTAATTTGTCAAAAATGTGTTCCCACAGCCATACATACCAGACAAGAAGAGAATTTCTGGCTGAACACCTCTCTCACATCAGTGAAGCACCAAGTGACTGTGGCTACCTCCTCAGTTGCAGAAGGCCAACAGTTCAACTCTAAGGCAGAGCAGAAAACCAAATTCCTCCTGGATCGCAAGAAAACTCATGAATCACTGGTCCATTGCCCATTCTGGGATGGATGAAGTGCTGTCTGGCTTGTCTGTTTGAGGGGGACTGGACGTAAAACAGGAATGTTTCTAAATATCAAAACTTTTGTGGATGGGAAAACTGTGTTCAGCCCAACTGCTGCCAGAATGTGGGTGGAAGAAAGGAATCTGTTTAAATAAAAGCTGTGTTTCTGAGAAAGAGAACAAGGAGTTTGATTTCAGTGAGATACAAAAGCAAGAGACCAGTGGGGGGAAAAAAAAATATATAAAATTGAGATCATCAAGGTGTTAGAACAAAGGAAGAGAATGTCTTGTAGCATTTTATTGCAACTGTGCTTAGGGAGGGTCAAAATGGAAGATGCACACTCATAAAGGTATATTCTCTATATTAGAAGCTTTAAGCGTGAACTGCAGGCAGAGTAATAACCAAGAAGGCCAAAGAAGGAATGACATCCTACTCCAACAGAAAGATATACAAGATATCAGTCTGAAAGGGAAAAGCTAACAAGTCTTTGTTAACTAAATAAGGTGGTTAAAATGACGTATTAGTTTTTGGAAAGGGCTCCTAAGACAAAGTTAAGAACAGTATCTTTCTGTACTCTGGATTTAGCAATAATGTCTGTCAGCTGGACTGATCCACACATAGAGTAGAGCTTTGCTATTTCCTTTTATTTGGACTGATGATATTGCTGATGCATCTTCCCCTTGGGTGTATTTTCCAAAGTGACTCCTCCCCAGCTCCCGAAATACAGGCCTTTCTATTGCCAGCAATGAAGTCAGAAGTTACCGTCTTGGGAGCCTGGACAGCCCATTCTTACTGGCACTGCCACAAAGCTGTACTATCATCACCCTTTAGGCCACTTTTGGTGGCTTGTGTAACCATGCCTATACCACAGGCACATCTGTTAGATGTTTACTGCTGCTTTTGTGAGCTCTATGTTTCACTGTTACAGAAGGCTGGCTCATCTCACACAGCACACATCCCACCAGAAAGGCACTTTTGCTTACACTAGCTGAAAAACTCATTTTACACAGCCTGTTTTAGTCCTCCACAGCGGTATTGTGTACTTTGCATTAAGTAAGGGACATGCTATTCTGGTTTCTTTGAAGATGTTGTGGAGAGTGGACCAGCAGCGCAATTCTGATCATGATCCCACCTTTTCCTTAGTCAGAGTAATCAAAGCAATTCCACTAATACCTTCACAGAGATGAGAGCAGCTTAGCTGTGTTCATGACAATGGGTTGCTGTTTTTCAACTGGATCTTTATTCATAAAATGGTCTCTGAGACAAGAGGACACTCTCGGGGTGCAGCCTTGAAAATTTGGCACCCCACTGGATTTGATTACTTCTGCACTGTCCTGTGACATGATTTCATTAACAGCTGAGTATTTGGTCGTAACCAAGAATCATAAAGACTCTGCAGGTGTCTCACACACTTGAATTTGGTGTCTCATGCTTCAAGGCAAAGACTCTTCGATTTAGGATTTGGGGTTTTTTATGGGCTTTTCCAGGAAAAGATGGCTACAAACCACAAACATCTTGCTTTTAGCAATGTTATAGGGGAGATATTATGCTTCCATAGTATCTTCTTGACTTCTGTGATAAAGAATAGTTAGACTGCCAACATGAATGGTGTTTTTTAAATTAAATGCTCAGCTGATAGCTCTGAAAATATCTACCAGTATATTAAAAATCAGTTACTCCTTCAAACCATCAAATATGATGCACACAGTACTGGGCAGAGGAAAAGGATCACTTTGTGGTTTTTAGACTACTTAAACTTTAGTTTAACAAGTAGCTTGACCTGTATTTGAGAGTTGAACAGTGCAGCAGAATTGCTTTTCTCCCCATATGCTCTCTTAACCATGGTCTAGGACACATTCCAGTATTGATAACAACTTCAAGCCACAAAAGTTGGCCTTTACAAGAGAGCACAGGACAAAGAGCCCTGCAGCAAATTGCTCCTAACTTTCAGCTAAGCATGCAGAATAGTGAAGATGGCTTCACTCCAAAATTATCACAACACAGACCACACAGATGGGGAGATAAAAGTTTCCTCAGTAAGCCCCTAACAATGCACACCATTTTGCTCTGGAGCACTGGGATCCAGAGGTGAGCCACCTGCATTCTCATGATGTCACCGAAATAAAGGCCAGGGGCCGATTGCTTGATGGGTGCTCTTTTATTATCATATATCAGGTGTCACCTGCAATTTCATGTCTCAGGCAGTACAAGAGAATCCATCTGTCATCTACTAGTGAATCTCAGTGAAATTTCTTTTCTTTTGAAACTGAGACTATTAGACTGGTGAAGCAGATCTAAGACAGTCCAGACATTAAAAATTGATTCAGAAATCCTAAAGGATTTTTTTTTTTTTAAAGGGTTTTGTTGGAAATAAACTGATTTTTAAATTTTAGGACTGCCATATTTACTTCATGAACAGGGACTGTATTTTACTAAATATGATGCAACTAAACCACAGATATGCCTGGATGTATTCCGCTTATCACATAAATTGTCCCAAGGGTCTAAATAATTTGTAATCCTTTTAACATTAATAGCTGCACATGCCAGTATGAAACTGGCAGGTGAAGATATAAAAGCTCACTTAATGTAGTATGCTTTGAAATTCCAGCTTTTGTCTAGGTTGGAAGTGGTTGTCACCACTCAAATCCCAGTACAGCTCTGTGGGATACAGCTCTCCTGTACATATTTTCTCATGGATGCAGCTGGCTCTTAGCTGCTGTGCCAGGTCTATCCTATGAGCCACTGCTTCTCTCTTATTATCTCTTTATAACATGCCCAGGAAATCAGAAGGGAAACATGCCTCATCTGCACAATGCCATGCCCTGAAAATGCAGGAAAAGTTATGATCAGCCTTCTCCAAGTTCAGAACATTTCTAAGACTTCGAAGAGTCTGTCCTAGGCTTATCAGGGGCCATTTCTGCCACATTTTCTCCTACTGTGTAGTAGCAGGAGTAATATTAAGAGAATAGTACTTGATAAGTACTAAATGCATCAGGGCATTTCCTGGTACTGTTATGACTTATGTTATAAATCACAACAACCAAAAATTGTTGGGAAACTTTTTGATGTTATCCAAGATGCTGACTTGCTTGTACTAACAAAAGGTGGGAAACTAATGTTGGATTCTCTGACTGAAAGAAGACTATTTAACTTTGTAATTTAAAGGACACTTTGCACTAATCTTGGAACCTCTGGAAACATTCTCTTCCTTAATTTCAGTTATAAAATTAGTTTCTGGTAAAGCTGAATTTAACTTTTGTCCTGTCTATATAAGCACAGAGTAGTAGAAGAAAGGATTAATGCAAGAAATTGTAATAAATCAGGGTTCAAACCTTGCATTCACATCTATGGCTAAGTTTAGTCTCATTTTAAGAGATGAAAAGGGAAAGCTGAAGATGAGCTGATTAGTGTACCATCCAGGTTCTGCAGCCTTTGGCTGCAGAAAAAAATCAGGCTGAAACTTTTAACACAACACATACGTGCACAAAAACCCCTAAAAAACAACCAATCAACCAACAAAAACCAAACAAAACAGCCCAATGCGTCATCCTAATGCATACAGCAAATGTATGCATAGACTATGCAGCTATGCAACTATTAATCCTAGTTCCTTCAAGGGAAATGATACTTACAGCCTGGAATTTTTATTCAACCAGAAGAGTCAGGAGTCCCTCCCAGTGTCCTGGCAGTTAGCTTGTCTGCTTTGTCATTCAGACTCTTCAACAACAGGTTGGGAAAAAGTTTGGGTTGCTTGGCTCTGCTTCACAAAAGCTCTGTCCACACAGCCAAAACGATCTCTTAGAAATTAGAGCAAACCAATTAGATGAATATTAGCAAGGTATTGTGTAATAGTTCTGAATGTATTCAAGTATTAAAATTATCAGCATTATCATATTATTGATTAGTTATTGTATAGAGCCTGCCATTCATATCAGAGCAAAAAAGTTATTAGATATGATTCCTATTTAAATGTAGGGTTTTGAAGAAGTCCTGGTTGATTGCTGACTGGTAGTTGTCTTCCATACGGAGGAAGTTGATAGAAAGCCATAGTAAAGAATTGTCACTAATATTATTAAGATATTCTTAAGAATAAGACATTTCTATATTAAGATACCAGTAAGACAATGATTATTATTTGATATAATTTGAAAATTTTAATATGGAATTTGCAGAGAGAGGTCATGTCTCACTAACCTGTAGGAAAGTTCTTTACTGGAGTCAGTGAACTGAGATAAAAGTGATCAAATTCTCTTAGCATACCTGGAATTCTACAAAGTTTAAAAAAAAACATCTTCCAACAAAGCATTTTAAAATCTGGGTTCTCACAGATTCCAAGGCATGAAAAAGTAGCAGAAATGAATGGTTAATTTTTACAGTGCAAAGGAGTTAAAAGAGTAGTTCCTTACAGACTTGTGAAGAGATTGTTATTGAACATATTTATCAATAAAGTGGAAGAGGGTTTAGTATTGAATTCATGGTGTAAAATTATTCAGGTCAGTTAAAATGAAAACTGACTAAGGAGACTTGTAGAGGATGTCACAACACTGTGACTGGGAAATAAAATGGCAGATGAAATTCATACTGATGAACACAAGGTTATGTAATGAAAAAAGCCCTCTCTGACTATATCTAGAAAGTGCTAGGCTATAAACTAGCCATTACCATCCAGGAAAAAGATCCTGGAGTTTCACCAGTTATATGAAAACACCATCTCTATGGTTAAAAATAATCAAAGAAAGAAAATAAATTAAAAAAACTTAGGAAAGGAATAAAAAGCAAGGCATAAAATATGCCACTGCATACACACACAGCACTCTTACATCTTAAACACTGACTGCAGTTCTGGCAGTGCAATTTGAAAAATTATATAGTAGAACCAGAAAAAGTAGAGACAAGGGGGAAAAGTACAAGCCAGCTTTTGATTAAAAAAAAAAAAAAAAAAAAGACTAAATAGAAAACAATTTTTCAGCTTGGAAAAGGAATGATTGTAGGGAAGCATAAATTAATGTCCATAAAATCATAAAAGGCATGTTGAAAGTGAATGGGGAATGCTTATTCACTATTCTTGCAGCACAAGAACCTTTATCAATTTAAATTCATGCAAATTTTTACACAGAAGTTCTTCACACAGTTCACACAGTCAGCTGTGCAGTCTCGGTGAGCCCAGGATGTTGTGGAAGCCCAATGTATCGGTGTGTTAAAAAAAGCAATTAGGCACATTTGTTGAAGAGAACATTCTCCCAGAATTGCTAAGCACAAGGAAGGAAATTCACCTTCCAGCTCAGGAAGTCCTTACACCTTACCTTGCTGGATGCAGGTTATAGCAAGGGAAGATTTGTCTTTTCACAGTGGACTCCTTTCAGCAGTGAACTTCTTTTTTAAGAGTCCACTATCAGCTATGATAATCATACTGGGATTGTGTTACATGGTTTTCTTCTGAGAAAAATATTGCTCATGTTCTGAATTTCTAAGGTTTTACTGTTTCTGTTAAAAATGAGTTGCTCATCAAAGTTAGAAAAAAGAAATCCAAATGTGATGAATATGAATTTGTCAAAAAATGGTGGATTTGCATGTGTGCAATTTCTTTCGCTTCACTGTTATGAATCCTGATTCCCCTCAGTTCTGACCAATGCCGTTCCTATGCAACAGGTATTTGAAACAGCTTGTTTTCAAGGTTCTGCTTAGAATTAGTGTGACACAGACCAGCTTGGATTCATTGCTGAGCAGGGAAGTCGATGGGAGAAGTAATTTGGTTGTTGTCTCCCTTTCAGCTGTGAATCTAACTAGGCAAACAGTGACTGAGTCTTCCTTCTTGCCAGTGGGCTTAGGGACAGGGGTAACAGAGCCCCATCCCTCTGTCTAACAGCATCAGGTCCTACTGATGGCAAAGCAATCTGGATTTAACCTCTTTACATTAGATGAGCAAAACAGAAGCATCCACAAATGTGCTCGTTTGGGGGAGTTTGCTTATGTCTTGGCACTGCAGTGAAGGATATTGTTTTCAGGAATTTTCAAGCTGTTTAGGTTTGATTAACTTTAGGGTATCTATGCTAGCATTTGTTTTTAGGGGATGTATTTTTATCAAGGACAAAGTTAAAAAGCTGGGTTGGAAAGCAAGTGTTCCTCACCCCCATTTCCAGCCTACTGTGTTACCCTCAGCATGTCATTTCACTTCCCTGTGCTTCCAGTGCACTCCTTGACTGCCTTTGGGGATACTTTCAAACTGTTGTCTCTGTCAGAGCAGAAAGATCCTTTGTTTGCATTTTTATTCACCTGTAATCTCAGAATTAGGCAACCTAGAAAAGGAGCTGTTGATAATGTCTTTCTGAGCTTAGAGAAAAATACAGATAATATGTCTCTATATAAAAGCAAATAGGTGTTGCCTACCCTACGGAAGTCCTTCTGCTTCTTAATGAACAGGTAAAATTGCTTGGCATGATATTTTTTTTCTTATTGAGTCTGACAGCAAGAGAAACTTTAAAACTTTGTTGATCAGAAATGCAAATTCTTATCCATCCTTGCTTTTTAATTAACTTCGTAATTTTCAAATACAAAGATAGTGTTGCTGATGACTGGTAAGCTTGGGCTGAGAGATGTACTGATCTAGTGCTGTTCTTTGGAAATCTGCAGAGAAATGAATCTCAGGGAACAAATGAAATGATAATGGGATTTCAGTTCATCAGGGTTCAATTCCACAAAATAAATGTTCAGTTTCACAGATTGTTTCTTAAAGGTCTTCTTCTGTAACACACAGAATTATTCAAGACTCAAATGACAATTAAAATTATTATCATTTTTTTAATATTATCATTGTCTCATTCCCAGAAAGGCTCCATCAGGATCAGAACCTCATTGTGCTCATCACCAGGAGCAAGGGGGAGGAATATTCACCCTTTGTAACTCCACACAGCTGCTTTTAGATCTCTAATTCACCTTCTGAAGGATCCTGGCTTTTCCTATATTTATTGACTATATAGGAAAGCTGAAGTCCCAAATATAGGTGCCTGTATTCAGTTAAATAGTTACAGCAACTTGAAGTAGACTATATATATACTTGAATCCATATGCCCCAGAGCAAAGATGTACAAAGATCTGTTCCTGGTTGAAAGAGCAAGAAAGCTGATTAAAGAAAACAAACAAACAAAAACCCCAAACAAATAAAACTCCCCAAACAAACCAACCAACCACAAAACAAAAAAACCCCAAACAAAACAAACAAAAAAACCCCAAATAAAACAAACAAAAAAACCCCACACACTAATGTAAATTATTTACTCAATCTGGGGTGTCTGGATAAAGTAAGATGTGCTGTAAGATCCACAAATCCATCAACTGGCACTGGCAATGCCTACTTTTAGAGGTGAAGACTGGAGCACCATGCCCTGAAACATAGGAACATAAAGTTCCTGAAAGTCCACAATGTAGCGCTTCTATTTATTGCATGTATACACTGCAAATATAAGGAAAATCCACATTCTCATCTCATCTACAACATTTCAATCTTCTATTAAACAGCTGGTTTATTTTTGGTATCCAACCATTCTGACAGTGAAGATGGGGTTAAATAGAAGACGAAGGTGTAAGGACTTGGTCGGTGGATCTGGAGAATTATCACATTAAATTAGACATGGAATCTCTTTGGAGAAGTGATCACAGACGGGTCAAGAAGGATGGTGGCTGCACCATAAGGGAGGTGCCTCGGGGCTGGGTCCTTGAGGTGAAGGTGAGGACTGTCCCACCAGCACCAGCAGAAGAGAAAGCCACAGGCTGAACTAGCAGCTGGTGTGTGCAGCAAAGGCTAATCTTCAAGGGAAGAACAACTGTTGAGTTTGATCTTCATGTGGCCAAGCAAAGGGATCTAGTAAAGGAATTCAGAATAATGACTCAAGCAAATGGGTTTAGCAGCAAACTTGGGAACTGGCCGATTGGGAATAGCACACAAGGGAGATTGCAAGGTAGAGATGACAGAAGACTTACATGGATGAATATTTACAACAGGTTTGACTTGATTTCAGAGAATAAATTATGTAAGCTTAATCAAAATAATGCTATTTTTTCATCATGAAAAAGCAGTAGGTGTCTATGGTCAAATTCCCATGAAACATAAGATGCAGTTTCTAAGGTGTTTACACAACCTGTAAACTGCCAAAGGACTGATAACGCCTGGCTGTAGAATATGTCCCATAAAAATTGCAGTACTTTGGATAATATTAGTCCTCCTCTTCCTAACCTATATCAAAATGGCAGCAAATAAAAACCAATCTCCAATATTTGTGATGGCTTGGAAGTGTCCCTGGGATAGAGAGCAAGCACAGTTGCACACCTGTGCAGTATATGACTGACCTACTTTCCTACAGGTAGCCAAGGTTTAAATTGCTGCAGAGCAAGGATCCTCTGTACACCAGGTTAGCTTATGGAGGCATCCCATTATTGATGAGCAAAATTTAAAACTAGAAAGAAACCAAAAAAATTAATGGATTATGGAATTCCTTTAACATTTTTTAGATAATTTTTCATTGCACAGAAATGTTGATTTCCTATTTTCTCTTGCAGCCCTACATACCAGCCATTTATTTTGGGACAAAATGAAAAGTGAATAAACAGAAAATATTTTTGCCAGAGTGAATTCCTCCTTGGCAGAAGACTGCATCGTAGGATATTGCGTGTATACTTATATACCTAGGCCAACAATCAATAATACAGGGGCTCAAAGAATCATAATTAAATTTAACCATGTTGTAGACTTGATCTATTTTGATCCATAGAAACAAAAGATGTGATGTCTATGGCTCTGCATTGCCCCTCTCAGTAACACATGACATCCACGAAGTCTGACATTCCAGAAAGACTGTGCTGCTTCTGATCCTTGCACACACAATAAAAAAGGGAGAGAAAAAAAAAGCTCCTGTTTTAATGCTGACATATTAAATGAAGAAATTAAATGAAACAATTCTGGGAGGGTATATATAAAGATAAGAAAGTAAACTAGTAGTGGTTACATTTTCTATGGTAGACATAATTGATATGTTTGTTGTCTGTGATTCACACATTATTTTAAGTTTCTGAGGGGGATTTTTATTGCAAAATATTCTGCATTTTAAATACTATTTAATTATGGTTTGTTTCCTTAGGGATTATATCACCATGTGACTTTAATTTGGTATATACCCTAAGGGGCAGCATATTTTCAATTATGAAATATTTCCTCCAGAAACAATAATGGTTCAATGATTTATTGCAGGATCCTATTATAAGGTGCCTCATACAAGTGAAATCTGAAATGCAATTGGCTTAACAATATAGTATAGGCAGGACTAAAATGCATGTGAACTGAGCATATGGGCCCTTTTCACAAAAATCATATTTATATACTTTCATCCTTTGCATAATACTTCAATTATTATATCTTGAAAAAAGAACTTGGAAAGCTGAGAGCTATGAAACATTTACATTATTATCTCTTCAAAAAGTTCATTTTTGGACAAGTATCATTTGGATAGGGATTAACTTAATCAGAGATTTTGAATCTTCTTTACTTTAATTTTTAATCTCTTTTTAAAAATATGTCTGAATCTTAAAAAGGCCTAAACCTGTAGTCACAAAGCACTGCTTCAAAAAAGGGGGAAAAAAAGAAAAAAAAGAAAAAAGAAAGTTTTTAAAGCAGCCACCAGCTGTAAGAGAGATAGTGCAAGCAGCAGATTTGTGACAGAGTGGAGCATGAAACCCATCAGCTGATGAGTGAAAATCCCTGGTTTCTAATTAATCGAGGTACACAGGCCAAGGGATGAAGAGGATCAGGGAAATGAAATCAGGAAAAAGATACCATCAGTCATTTCTGCGGCCCATTGTCATACTTCAGAATCTGCTGTAATGAATCACTCAGGCATTCCACGGATACATTCAAATGGTGAAGAAAATTCATTGTCCGGTGAAGAGTGTTTGATAAAAATCTTTCTTTTCCGCCCTCTTTGTCAGAAGCCTATGATCAGAAAAGGAAATCCAGACAGCACAACAGGTGTGCTTTTGCAAGCCTGGTGAAATCTGCAAATGAACAGAGGCACTAAAGAATTTTTTTGTACTAAAATTTCACCAAAATGAAAAAAGTAGCTTGTAAAAGCGGGCAGTGGCAAAATGCACTGAAAACAGCTGAAGATTAAGGGGATAGAAGGTATAAACAGTCTTCCGGTTGAGAAGCTCCTGCCCTGTTAAATCTTCTTATATGGAAAGGGTGAACAAATATTTTTTTAGAATATTTTTGCCGAGTTTAGCATTTCCAGATACTGACATCTGCTTTTTTGAACGAGCTACTAATCCATGAGCTAGCCCCAGTTTAAGACTGCACTAAACTGCCACTCTAAAACTTGAGGGAAGGGGGCAGGGAGTACCTTTTGTATTTAAAAGGGGGCAGTCTTCCTCCAAAGTCTTCTGTCTTTGAAGGAAACAATTACTTGTTTTCCTTCAAAGACAGAACCAGTATGTTTAAAGGCAAATGTGTTTCGTTTTTTCCTCTCTTACATGCCTCATGCAAGCACACACTCATGCAAATACTATGACCAAGGAGATGCCTACATTTTGGATATCTGTTTGCTTCTCTCCTGTCAGACTTGTGCAAAGATTTTAGAACTTATGAAAAGATTAGACTGAAATTCTTCACAAATTTAAATCCTCTTTATCTCAAATTAGGGATAGCACATCTTTCTTTTTTCTCATTTTTGTTTTGCCTATGGCTTAACTTTTTGACCCTGAGCAGTTTTTATACCAGTGTGTTCCTTAAAGTAGCGTGTCCCACCATGTGGCACCAGAATATAATTGTTTTTAAATAATCAGGTGCTATACTAAGACATATAAGGATGGCTGACTCATTTTAGATTTAATTACCATAATATAGGGTTCTGCTGTCTATAGTATCAATCACTGAGACACTTTATAGTTGATAACATTAAAATGGCAATAATGAGAATTCTGCTTCATGATGAAAATAATTTTAATCATGGGTAGATTACAAATCCATTTACTGTTATGGTTACTGAGAATTCTATTATCTGCCTCCTATTGTGAAAGATGTTGAAACTTGTTTTCAGGAAATGTAAAAGATTATAGAAGTATTCTCTCTATGCAAAGTTTCTATCACGGCAGAGCAACAAAAACCTGCTTAATACCAGGGCCTGCTAAAGATGAAACTTGCCAAGTGAACTTGTAGCTGCATCTCTGTGTGAACATATGCCTGGCTACACAGATCTATTTATAGGCTCGAAGGCGATGTTGGTAGCTGGTTTAGGTTCTGACCATGACTTCTTCTATCCACAAACAGTACTTAGCCAGGTGATCGGCTGTTGCCTCTGCAATGAATGTATCACTGATGACTACCTCAAATCTAATGTATAAACTACATATAGGTAATCTAGAGAGTACTTAGTTCCGGTGGCTGTACCTCTGATGTTTTCCTGTGACTAGGTTGCTTGAAGCCCCATTCAGCCTGGCCTTGAACACTTCCAGGGATGGGGCATCCACAACTTCTCTGGGAAACCTGTTCCAGTGCCTCACCACCCTCAAAGTAAAAAAGATCTTCCTTATATCTAATCTACTTCAACCTCCTTTTAGTTTAAAGCCATTCCCCCTTGTCTATCTCTATATGCCCTTGTAAAAAGTCTCTCTCCAGATTTCTTGTGGCCCCCTTTTGCTACTGTAGGGCTGCTATAAGGCTGGAGCCTTCTCTTCTCCAGGCTGAACAAGCCCAACTGTCTCAGCCTGTCTACATAAGAGAGGTGCTCCAACCTTCTGATCATCTTCATGGCCCTCCTCTGGACTCATTCTTAAAAGCTTCACATCCTTCTTATGCTGAGGGCTCCAAAGCTGAACATGGTATTTCAGGTGGGGTCTCACAAGAGCAGAGTGGGAGAATCACCTCCCTCAACCTGCTGGAGACTCTCCTTTGGATGTATCCCTGTATGTGGTTGGCTTTCTGGGCTGCAAGCATACATTGCCAGGTCATGTTGAGCTTCTCATCAACCAACACCTCCAAATTCTGCTCCTTAGGGCTGCTCTCAATCAGTTCTCCATCCAGTCTGTATCTGTGCTTGGGATTGCCCTGAGACACATGCAGGAACTTGCACTTGGCCTTGTTGAACCTCATGAGATTTGCATGGGCCCATCTCTTGAACCTGTCAAGGTCCTCTGGATGGTATCCCTTCCCTCCAGCATATCAACCACATCACACAGTTTGGTGTCATTGGCAAACTTGCTGAGGGTGTGCTCCACTCTGCCGACAAATATGTTAAACAGCAGCAGTCCCAATACTGACCCCTGAAGAATGCCACTAGTCACTGTTCTTCATTTGGACATCGATCACAACTCTTTGAGTGTTACCATCCAGCCAATTTCTTATCCACCACGTGGTCCATCCATCAAATCCATGTCTCTCCAGTTTAGAGACAAGGGTGTTGTGTGGGACAGTGTCAAATGCCTTGTACAAGTCCACATAGATGATGTCATTTTCTCTTCCCTTACCCACCAATGCGGTAACCCCATCATAGAAGGATGCCAAATTTGTCAGGCATGATTTGACCCTAGTGAAGCCATGTTGGCTGCCACCATCGACCTCTTTATTATCCATGTGCCTTAGCATAGTTTCTAGGAGGATCTGCTCCATGATCTTGCCAGGCACAGAGGTGAGTCTGACTGTCCTGCAGTTCCCCAGGTCTTCCTTTTTTTAACTTTTTTTAAAAATGGGGGTTATGTTTCCCCTTTTCTGGTCAGTGGGAACTTCATCAGACTGCTACAAATTCTGAAATATGATAGACAGTGGCTTAGCCACTTCATCCACCAGTTCCCCCAGGACCCACGGGTGCATGTCATCATGCCCCATGGACTGGGCCACTTTCAGGTTCCTTAGATGTTCTCAAACCTGATCTTCTCTTACAGCATGTGGTTCTTCCTTCTCCCAGTCATTCCCTGCCTTTTCATTCTGAGACTTGGGTGGTGTGGCTTGAGCACTTCTCAGCGAAGGCTGAAGCAAACATGGGAATAGGAATCCCAGAGTCCGTCTTCTCCCAAAGTACTGTTGTAGCTTGAATGGTTGAAGATCTCAGACCATCTCCTGTTCATAAAATGTCTGGTGGGAACACTGAACTCTAAATGACCCTTGCTGGCATCTTCACTGGGAGGAGCGGCTGGGAGTCAGAAGAATTAGACAGGGGTATTTCTCATGCTGGAAATAATTTTTACGGGAGCACACATGCCGCTGCTGCACCCCTGCAGTGCAGGAAGAGCTGTGGTCGGTGTCCAAGAGTTGGTCTGCTCCAATTTCATTTAAAACAAACAAAGAAACCTCAGTGAGGTCATTTTAATACAGGATTTTAGGCAGGGTCGTGTTCTGCTGAAACAAATAGCATAAGCTTCACCCTGTTGAACCTTTTCCTTAAACCATGTGTGACTCTGTGTGCACGTACACATTAGCACCGCTTTGATTATATAATGTAATGAGCTCAGTGTATTTATCCTGGATTTATACTATGGAGCCTCCGAGCAGAGTTCGGAACAGTATCTTGTCTTTAAGATGCCAGTTTTGTAAATGCTTTTCTTTTCTTAAGGATACTGATGAAAATTTATTACTGATTTATCATGCGTAACTCTGCAATGAAATCAGATTTTTCTTTTCCAGCTTCATCACTGTTCCTGAAGGGGGATTAATTTTTTTTTTAAAAAACTTAGTAGAGAATCAGTTATCCTCAAAGTACCCAGGAGCTCATTTACTGGTGTGCAAACTGCGCCCCACACTGGTCCCCCGCTTTGGAGGAACTCAATGAATAAGTTAAATTTCCAGACACAGCCAGCTTTATAATCCTGGCCTACTGCTCTCCCTTCCTACTTGCATAATTTTTGTTGTTCTGGGCTTCATTCTCCCTGTTGGGTCTCCCTTGCTGACCAATGAGTCCAGGAGGTGGGACACCAGGGCTCAGGGGTTCTGGGAGCATGACTTACACAGAGCAATGGGCAAAATAATAGATGGATACAAAAGCAGCAAGCATGTTTGTAAAAACATCAGCCTATGGAGAGAAATGGTAAAATATACTGTCTGCATCTTAATTTGCTTGAGATATACCATTAGTGCAATGAACGATAACAAATGTAGAATCAATCTCTTTTTTTACAAGAAACTGATGTCTTTTTTTTTTTTATTACACATTTTCCTCAAATATATTGCTAGGGAACCTCGTTAAACAACCATAATTTCATCTAAACAATAAACATGTTGCTTTTCTTTATTTTTTACCTTGGGTTTAAGAAAGCCTGAGATGAAAAAGAAAAAACCCCACAACTTTACAGGTACCATGATCTTCTTTAAGCATAAGTGAAATAGGAACAGCAGCAAAAAAATCCTTCTAATCAGTCTATTTTGTAACTCAGAAAGACTATTTGGAAAGGTTTTCAGCAAAGTGATTTTCTGCAGATAGCTCATAGGTGATCAGGATAAAATCCCACAGCTTCAGCACTTCAAATATTTATCATATACATGTTTGCTTGAATCTTGATAAGGGTGAGGTTTGGGACTTATGGACACTGAGATAGGATGTCACCTGAGACATTCATCTGATTCCAAATGCAGACAGAAAGGAAGTGCCTAGGAGAGGCCACAAAAAAGAGGGAGGGAGAGAGTAAGGGATAGTAGGAATGGACAGCCCTTGTTCCCAGCTCTAATATCGCGGTGCAATTATTTTGTGGACATCCACTCCTTGCCTGCACAGGAGATAGGGCTATAAGTGTATGTTATTTTTTAATTACAAGGGGGTAGAAAAAATCCTGATGATGGGCTGGAAGGTGCCATTGCATTGTTATTTTTTTCTCTCCCTTCGTTTGCTGATTATGTGAGCTGGGCTCCTTTGCTAGCCGATGATAAGCAGAATTTCCATGTTCTCTGCATAATTAATCCATCTCTGCCTCTCTTCATGCCAACTCGCCCGTTATCGCCGGCACATGCCTGAATTGCAAAAGAATCCGCTCTTCAATTGGAACTTATTGATATTCTAAGAAAAAAAAAGAGAGAGGGAAAAAAACTGAAAATCCTTAAGTTTAAGCCGCAGATTTTTAAATGGATTAATTTCGCTGCAATCGCAGCCATCTAAGGCGGGAAGGCAGGCAGAGCAAATTGAAAGCATCTTCATGTTTGCAGAATTGGGTCCAGAATGCTGAAATGCACTGGCACAGTTCTCTTTTAAAGTCAGAAAATTACCATCCATTTACATCACATGAAATACTTTTTTATGCTAGAAATATTCAAGAGACGTTCCTTAAATGCCTGCTAATGCTAGATAACATTTCTAACTTTCAACATTTTGCTAGACTTTGATATGACATGATAGGAATGCCTGCCAGTGAGGAATATTATATGTACCAGTAATCTCTTTTTATCACATATTTAGATTATATCATCCTCCTCTTAAACCATCCTGAAGTAGTCTTTAAACAATGTACTCAGTGTCGTAGGCTCCTATTTAGTATAGTTACATGAGCAAAACTTCACAGGGCATATTTAGACTTTGTCCAGTACGAAGGGCTTTTTAAAATGCCAATACGCTATCTCCAAAAACCAGTTTATAATTTTCTATCTTTCTCAAAGTTAGCTTGCATTTCTTAGTATCCTTTCTACATTTAGATATTTTGTGTTCATTTCATTTACAACATGTAACATGCTTTATTTCGATGCAGCTCTTGTGGATTGTACTTACATTTTTGAAAGGGCTCAGCTGTACTCCATAGCAGCCTGGCATTGCACGTGAAATAACAAGAGCTAGTGAGAATCTAGGACTTTGCCTCTTCTCCTTCTTTTTTTTCTCAAATATTATCAAAATCCAAATATTCTTCTCCTTTTGTTTCTCTAACACAAAATTCACATCCTTTATTTCCTTGACCATAGGAAGCAGCGGCATTCAGCAACACTAAGAGATTTCTTTAATGCCTCAGCTAAGCCACAACGGATCTGGCATTCCATGTCCATATGCTAGAAATCAGCAATTTATGCTGTTGTAGAAGGAAATGTTGACACTCTCAGTTAACAGAGGTGGGAAAAGTTGCTATACTGAGTACAAATGGAGATTTAGCTGTTAGGAAACCTTTGTCGTTATTAGACAGACCTCTTTCATTTTAAAAATACATGGAAAAGACAGAAAAAAATAAAATCAGAGGAACTGGCAGGCACATGCCAGAGCACAAAAGGAGAGACATACAGCAAAACAATATTTGTGGCAACATCTGCTTCAGATACAAAACAATGAGCTTAATACATAGCTGGACCATCTTACCATATAAAATTAGCACCTGTTATAAAATGCATGTCACTAGTAAACAAGTAAAATGTCAGTGTTCCAGTTTAGATTTTCAGGCAATAAAAAGCACCATACAAGAATGACTACTGATCACATTAGGATATGTTTTTATGTAGCAGAAAGAGAACAAAGAAGGTTTTCCAGTTGTTTCAGAATGATTGACAGTTTTAAGGCACTATTGAACTTGAGGATATTTCTGGTATACTAAAATTTTAATATTACAGTTTGGGCAAAATCAGAATGTTAAAAAGTGCTTTTTAGAAAAAAATACTTATGTTCGCATTCAACTCTATTAGCTACTAAGAGAAATAGTTGAAACCACAACCAGAACCGAAATTTTTAATTCACCTGTGAAATTGTGTATTTAGCAGATAAATAAAATCTCTAACAAATGTCTGTCTTATTTCTGTATATATCTGTAGCCTCAGTAAGTAAATAACAAGTTAATAACCAAATAGCTAAAGCGCTTGAGACATGCACTTCCAATTGTGTAATGTTTTTAGTGAAAACAATTGTTTCCAACCTGCTTTGGGAGAAAAACAATGTACACAGAAGACATGAACTGCATATTACCACAAAACTTTCTAATCTGTTATATTGAAATCCTGACTCTTTTGAAGTCAATTGCAAACTCCTTATTATTTCCTTTAGTAACACCTGAATTTCAATAAAATTTTGGTAGTAAATTAAAGTTTAACTAAACTTACACAACAATCAGTGCTGATCTTATTTAACAAAAGGTTCTTCTAAGAATTTATACTGCAGACTTTCAGGATTTACACCATTAAAACATACAAAAATTATTTAAAACATGTTAAACTTATATTAGCCGTAAGTAGTTATCAATTAAAAATATATACCTTTTATATTCTTTATATATATTTATATTCCACCTTTTATATTGTCATCCTATTGTACATAATAGTACTCTACAATAATTATTTAAACAACTACAAATGGCTAGTTTTTATACTGTTATTTTATATCTGTAGGTGCATTGTATTGAATGTTGCATTATAGTAAATATGTTCATGATTTTTTTACACATAGAAATCAATATGTTTTTCTTTTCTTACTGATTTAGGAACCAAAATTTCTGCACTAATACTTTGGAGGATTTTTGTCATCGCAGTATAGGATGAATACTTTTTTCACCTGAAAAGAATGCCAACATTCACGGAATGCAGGAAATAGGGGATTTGCAGCACACAGCAATCTCCTAGGCATTCATATTTCAGCATTCTTTTTTAAATTGTAACTGTAAATTTCTCAAGCTCCTTGTTATCAATCTCTGTATTGGCATTCTAGAAGATCAGTGATCAGCACAAATGTTACCCTAGTTTAGAAGCCTACATTCAGTGCAAAGCAAATGATGGAATTTATCCATGAATGGCACTGCCTGGCATTAATCTATCCTCAATTTTATTTTATATCTGGAAAGCAACTGTAAATTAATTACCAACTGATTTGTAAATTTTGCTTAGAGGAATTTCCTTGCTCCTTCCAAAAATGATCACTCTGTTTAATTTACGGTTTCTGGTTTTGTGCAGTGCATGAATTTTATTTAATGTGCTAGGGATCACTTAGGCAATTATGCAATGACAACTATACCAAGGAAGCTGGGAAGCCTTCTAAGTTCCCATATGCATGCCCTTTGCATATTGGCCACCTGTTATAAACTACAGCCTAAGCTGTGGATTTGAATGCACATCAAATATGGCCAAGCAATGAATCAGGATCCTATGGAATGCTGTAGATGTATAGGAATTTTTCAGACTGCATTCAGAATACAAGAGTTTGATTGTTTGTCCAGATATGGATGTGTTATCTAGAATATAAATAGACTGATATTTAGAATCATTAGAAAGCCTCTACGTCTACCTGCTTGCACCTTCCTGAAATTATGAACAGTAAACCCAAAGTTCTCATTATGCTGGAGGTCTGGCAATGAGTGTGGCTATGTTATTAGGTGTCCAGTGTGTTAACCTTAGCAAGGAGCCCTAGGAAACCAGTTGTCATATGCAGCCCAGGAAAAAAGACCCTTAAATGCCAAGGAGACAAAGTGCTATAGACAAGAACAGAGATATTTAAGAACAAATGGGTCTGATTTGTCCATAAAAACCCTTGCATAAGTTCCATTAAGGGAGTTTGGCGTTTTGTTATTGTAACAATTTAAGTAAAGAATAACACAAAATCTTAACTAAGTCCACACAACTAACCAAAAAACTACCTTCCCATAATAATAAGTGAGTAGATGTAAGGGAAGCCTGTCTTTGGAAAGGAGCTTTGATGGGTGTCCTCAAATGGTCTTTGGCCTAAGAGATGATCAACCAGATTACATACACATGTAACCTACTGCTATGGATACGTAGCAGTAAGAGATTTCTAGGGAGCTACAAGGGAACAAATAGATTCAGTGTCAAGAAACAAGGAGAAGTCCAGCTGGTTAGATGTCACACTTCATTTTAATATGAATATATTTGTATTTTAATTTTATATCCTAAACAAAAATGTACCCTTAATGCCAACTCTAACCTCCAGGATGAATTGTCAGCAACAATAATAAAGAAACAACTTGCCAGATGTTATCATACATCGGTAATTCTTGTGTCTAAGATATCTGTTTAGGTCTGAGAAAATATGAAAGTTTCCTATGTGCAGAATATTTGACATATTCAGAAGCTGCAATATGGTCAACAAGGTATCTATGACATTCACAATGACAGATCCAGGGAGCTTTCTCCCATCCCTTGCCATCTCTCATTTGTTTTCCTCTGGACCTGGGGAGAGAAGTAAAGCACGTGTAATCCTTAGTTCTATGAAAACAGTGTGAATGGACTGTAGATAACTTTCCATGAATGCCAAAATCTCTCTTAAACAGCAGGACATGATAGATAAAATGCTGAATTTACTTGCAGGGCACAACCCATTTTTTGCCACAAATCATGGCACAGAGCTACAAAGGTGTTGTCTGAATTAGAAAAAAATTATAAGCCAGTGTTTTCAAGGACAGAAGTTAGTGCAGGCACAATATGTGTATTTTTGCTGTTGTGCCAGAAAAGCCAGAAAAAGTAGAGGAAAATGTAACTTTTCCCAGCATAATATATTCACAAAGGAATATTTGTACGAAAAGCCCATAAATACACTCAACTTTTGGCTAATGTTGCTGACAGAGAAAAAGTATATCATTTCCTGGAACCAGAAATGCCATCATGTGCTTTATGTACTCACCTTGATAGTTTGTTATTTGTTGAGAGCTGAGGAGAATCAGAATCATATTCAGCCATCCTCTCTGGCCCTGGGGCAGTTTGACTCAGATCAGGAGTGAAGTAAACACAATACAGCAAGAGTGCTTTGTAACATTCACTGGCAGTGATGTACAAATGAAGCAGTATAAAATCCTTGTTTCATTCAGATAGGCTTTCCAGAACAGTGCTCGATGATAGGACTTGAAGATAGAGGATGGCCTTTGGCAAGAAAAAAGGGCAGCAACCATTCCAAAATTGAAAGGGCAAATGGGTGCAGGCACTAAAATGCAAATCCAGAAATACTGGATGAGGGTTTCTAGCCTACTGGAAAAAACCCATGGTCTTTCCTGGAGTAACCATTTTTTGTTTCAAGTCAAACACAAGAATCGGCCATTGACTATTTCCCTGTTGGTGCCACATCTGTACAACTTTGCTGCTGCTTGTTTACAGATAGGCCTCAACAATGAAGCACAAATCACTAGAGGAAAAACTTTCCATTGCAGATCTGTTCCGAGGCAGATTGCAGCCTGGGAATAGAAAAGGCAAAGCCGTAGTGTTGCCAACATTTGACAAATCACAGTAAGTCTCTTTGCCTCACTGAGAGAGAGCAAGGGGAGCCCAACTGTCTGAATCTGTGGCATCTAATGAGCAGGAACAAAATTACTTCAAACTGTTAACAAAGAAAAATTCATTTTTTCTAAAGCTAAATTTCCTATGGGCCATTGCAGCTTATAACAAAACTAAAGCTAAAACCTACACAGAACTGAGCATATTTTTTATTTTTCCATTTGAAACCTGGGATTATTTCCTCCAGGCATCTGGAAGGACAATGCTAGCAGGACCCTGTTTGTCAGTAAAACTTGGTTTTGGAAACCATCGTCAGTCAGCATGAAAATGGATCCAATGCTATGGAAATGAGCTCGTTACTATTATTTTTTTGCTGGCACTCACACATATTGTGCTTTTAGAATTTTGAAAAGCAGAACATGAATTGCAAAGAAAAAATGAGTTAACAATATTAAACAGTCAGTTGCTAATTACTGAGCAATCCAAACGTGTGTCTGGAATGACATAGTCAGACATCCAGCTGGACCTCTGGCCATATGCTATCCTAGATCCTCATGCATAGCTCCCGCTACTGTCAAACACTGGAGTACTGGGTAAAAAGTTTGGTGTACAGATTAAAGTATGATCAGAGCTGTATATTTGCAGATAATTTGAAAAGAATAATGAATATCTGCAATCTATCAGTAAAAGTGAAGGATGAGAGCTGCAGACAGCAAGATAGAAAATCATTCTGAATCATCATATTTGTTTCACTCTCATTGCTTTGTTTGAGGCAGAAATGTCCAACAATTCCAGTGCTTTTCTTTCTCCATAAGGTTACTTATACAGATTTAGAATGTTACTTCATCCTAGTACCACATTTCAGCAGCCATAGATCACATTTGTAATTGTTCAATGTAATAAATGAAGTTTATTATCTACTTATTGATCCCAAGGTATGATACTTGGCAGAATGAAACATAAAGAAAATTCTAATACAATGTAGTAAGTTTTAATGGTGCAATTCCAAGGATAATAATATTGCTAAAAATATTATTCCTCTCAGTATGAAAAGTCATTTACCTTTAGCTCTAGGTTTCTGCTTGGTCCTAGATAAAGTATTAACTTTTAATTTATTTGAATTGTATTCCTTATCATGTATTACCCAGATAAAGACCATCTATGTTAAAAAGTGTACATTTGTTTAACTAAACCAGATATTCTATAGCATCTTCTTGTAACAACAAAGATTTCATTAAGTATTTTCTTATAGTACTATGATTTCCTACATTTATGTTGTGTATATAAAAAATAACCCATCATAAATAAATTGTTAAATAATTCGGAGAATTCTTCAAACAATATAGGTGTCTAATTTGTATTTGGACATGCACATTTGCTTACCTGTGTTGCAATTAACAAATGATGTCAGCCTGGATCAGTGATTTAGTGTTGACCAGATAAATCTGAGGTTGTAAATTAGCCAACGATCTCAGTATTATAATAGGTTTCAATACAGCAGAGTAACCTGCAAGTTTAGAACAATTGCCAGGAACTGAGCCTTGCCACACAGTCCTTTTAGATGTACAGTTGTAACCCTGATTTGCTTGAAAATGTGTGAAAGCACATATTTTGAGTTTTGCATGAGGAAAGAAAGACTGCAGTGGCAACACCCAGAAATACCCCGTAACTTATATCATGAGTTGTTTTCATGATGCTTTAGATCATCTTTAGTCTTTACTCATGCAAACAATATGCAAGCATAGTCATGTAACTAGATTAAAAAAAGACACATAGAAGCAATTAATGATTAAAGCAATTAGAATCATAGAATCACAAAATCATTTAGGTTGGAAAATACCTTTAAGATCATTGAGTCCAACCATTAACCTAGCCCTGCTAGATCCACCACTAAACCATGTCTTTAAGCACTACATCTACATGTTTTTTAAAAACCTCCAGGGATGGTGACTCAACCACTTCCCTGGGCAGCCTGTTCCAATGCTTGGTAGCCCTTCTGGTGAAGAAATTTTTCCTAATATCTAATCTAAACCTTCCATTCTTGCAGTAAGGGGCTCAAAACTGAACACAAGATTCAAGGCGCAGCCTCACCAGTGCTGAGTAGAGAGAGAATTATTTCCCCAGTCCTTCTGGCCACACTATTTCTAATACAAGCCAGGATGCTCTTGGCCTAGTCAAAGCAGAAGCTCATAAAGGAGAAAATATTGTAGTAGAAGGATTTGTTTTACGCATTTTAAATTCATTCACTGTCACTGGAAAATAAATAGTCCTTTGTATAAAAATACAGTAAGGACTAGATACCATGTGATTCAAGGACCTGATTTAAGAACAAATCCTCTATGATTTGGACTAATATTCTTCGTGCAGCTAGTCAACACTGGATTTGTGAAATATGAAGTTGAAAGAAAGATTATAATAGTAGCTTAAACCTGGATATTTACACATTTGCTTCCCATATGCATTAAAATTTTCATGCAGAAAACAGTAAAGAAAAATCCCATGGAAACCTGAAATCCTAAGCACCTAATTTTCCACTTTAGGAGAAGAGTCTCAATGATGAGTATGAGCTTTATTATTGCTTTATTTGCAGGAATTGTTAGCTCTTTCTTAAATTGTTCTGTTGCAAATCTGAAACATACAATATTTTACATTACAGTAATATTTAATAAAGAACTGAGAATTGTGAGATAGTTTGCAAGTGGAGCCACTATTACACTTCTTGTAACATCTTTCCATTAAAAAGTTAACAGGCTGGATTAATTGCTTCATGACAAATGTTTCTTTTTAAAACCTGCTGTTTGCTATGCAGCAAAACATAAATACTATATACTGTACCAGTATTACTCTGTTTTGAAATACTGCTTTTCTCCCCAAAAAGTTTATGGTGTAGATACATAGTCTGCACTCCAATGTACTAATTCATGCGAAGTTGCCTAACAAATCAGGGACTTTTAAAGAAGCCACACAAATGTATATGCCGTTTTTGTGGGAACAAAAATACTGGAGAGATTATTGAAACTCAACAAGGTTATAATAAATGTGTAGACTGTAAAATGTAACATATGACAGATATTATTAATTTGAAAGGGAAAATAATTCCACAATTTTAAACGAAACAGGCATTTATTTACAAATGATATTATAATTACATCATTTTGTCCTCCCTGTTAGGGATGCACACCAACAGAGAAACCTTGAGAGAAATCTGCAAAATGCCTGATGAAAATGTAAATAATATCCAGCATTACTCAATTTAAAGTGATTTAAAGTTGCAATAGCTAAAAGGTATTGATTTTTAAAATAAATGTGTACTTTAAAGGTGACAACTTGTAGTATAGCATAAGTGTACATTCAAGTTATATTTTATTAATATATCTATTATTAACGATTAAGTGCAATTATTAATTATGGCATTCATCTGGTTTATAGCCATCTTCACATATCTTCAAAAAGAAATATATTGGTATCTGAGTATAAAAACTGTATCCATTATGCTTCTGAAATATACATTTTTAAGTGAATTTGTTCATTGAATACAGGAAATTACTTTTTTTTGCAGTAGATGTTATTACAGTTTTGCTCAGAAAAAAAAATTGACTTTTTTAAGAAACACAATATCTGAAGCCCTTAGCTGCTTCAGAAAATGTACTAGGTAGCTGCTGTTGTTTAGGACTTAGGCATCTTGATTCAGAAGACAAAAGTATCATCCTTTTCATTGATATGGACATTTTAATTCCATTTTCTGCTCTGTACAGAAGTTATGTTGAGTATCTAGATCTTCGGCTTCAAAACGCCAGCCCTGAACTGCACATGAATGAAATAAAATACAGTCTGCAGAACCTCAAAACATGAAAAGTTTGCCAGAAAAGACATAGTCATGAATTTTTCTCTTTCAGGTCTTGGAAAAGCACAAGGGCATTTGATTAAGCAGGTCACTTACTAGGGCTAAAATACAGACTGAACATAGAAAAGTCATGTAATTCTTGTCCCTCCTGTGTACAGTCCCAACCATTTCTAGATCAGTATTCCCACGTGTTTCTTGCAGAATGGATTTTGATCTACATCAGACATTCCAGTAGTTGTGTTTTAGGTAGAAGGGAAGCATTTTTTTGCACTTATTCTCAAAATGGTTCACCTAGACAAGGTTTTCACTTTCCCCAGATCAGGTCAAGAGATGAAGGTGAAGATGCTGAAATATAGCAGGTGGAAAGTATCCATTCTCCTCATTCTGAGAAAAATAGCATTGAGGATATTCTTCTGGAAAGCAATCTCATGAGAAGCAGAGAACGTGCAAAAGCTAGGGCTCTTCATGTCTAATACAGTCAATAATCTGTATTTCTGCACCATGAAAGTGGACAGTACCACAGAAACGTATGTGAACAAGCAGTTACAGGCAGCTGAAAAAAACCCACTTCTGAGTGGAATATGTGCAGAACCAGTTCACGGATTAATTTCATACTGCTTATGGTTACTAATTCCCACATGTGGATAACTGAAGCATATTTCACGTACCTTGTATGTCTTGCATATCCTTGCCAGCTTGCCGCACATATTTAGGCACAGGAGCTCTTCCAGTACAGAGGGCAGGCTCCACCCACCTGAAACTACATTTGCAGTTTCAGTGGATGGACTGAGAGAATGCCTGTTTAGAAAGTGGCCTAGAATAATTTTTCTATGGTTACTCACTTGGTGAGCAGTTTGGGAAAGGTGTGTATACATTAAAGCAGTTGCCTGTACCAGAAGAAAAAGCTCAGCATTCTGCAGATTGGAGCTTTGTCAAATAGGACCCTACCACAGGACAACTGGATTTTCTTGGCAGTTACTTATACTACCTGCCCATGAACATTTTTGTGACAGTGCAAAATCCTCTAAAATTCAAAAAGGTACACTACCAAGGAAAGATAGCATAACTTTAGGTGGTCATATAAAAGCATGTTTCTATGCTCCTATTTAGAAATTAGTTTCTAGAATATATGTTTTGATTTCAATGAATGTTTTAGAAGTATGGTGCCATTTAAACAAACCCCTGGAATAAAGATGGTGCAGAGAACACAGTTTTTACCCTTATACAGTAAAGAGTTTATCCCTAACTGTACTCATAATACCCTCTGCAGGAGGTATCAAAACACCCTCAAAGATATTTTGATTACTGATAGGCATTTTCTCATGGGCCTGTTTGTGATCATTAACACTTAGATAAGGCCTTTAGAAATGATAGAAGCAAACAGGGTCTTTGATAGTATACTGTATTTCAAAAATCATGGATTTTATAAAAATACATGATTTTTCAAAAATATTTCTTAAGTTGCAAAGCATTGTGTAATTTGGATCTTGGATAATGAGTTTCTCATTAACAAATATATAAATCATAAATCATTTATTCACACAGTGTAATGTAGCAGTTTATTACATACTGCGTGACTTTGTAATCAGGGAATCCCCTGATGAAAAAATAGCACAATATTAATTACGAGCACCATCTGTGCTAAACAATAAGAAAAACAATATTTTAATACAATGACTTCATGCATGTCAGTTATCTTCAACATTAAATACTGCAGTTTTGTTGATGTGGTTTACCTTCTGCTCATTTAAATAACTGATGTTCTTACAAAGGTTAAAACTATGAATAAATGAATTAAAATTGAATATAATGAAAAATGCCAATAGATACAGCACGGATCAAGCTAATTCATCAAATAAGTGATCATCTAGGTATAGATACACATATATTTATGCATACATTTTTAAGTATACTTACACGTTTCCAAAAAAAAAATTATTATTTCCATGCTTGTTACCAGCAAAAGACTAATGTTCAACTTCTAAGAGTTGTTTTGAAGGTTATTTTGTTGGTGGTTTTTGTTTATTTATTTATTTTTTTTTAATTATCACTATTCTAAATACATAATCCCTTCAATAAAAAAATGCAGAATCTACTTGGCAACATCGTGAATATAAGTTGTTTTGATGTACATAAAGGTAAAGTACATTTAGTATTCTGGAAACTTGCTGAATTTTCCACTGTATCCTGCCAGCTGCAGTGTAAAAGAAGTGTGAATGTAGGAGTTTGCTTTCTCTCAGTAGGACAGGAAATATGTTATTATTATACATTCAGGTGATAATTTTGTTTAATGATTTATAGAGTTTAAAAAAAAAAAATAGCTAAATCAAAATTACACCTATCCACATATTCTCTTCTTGAAAAATTCTGCCAAAAGAGACAACCAGGGGTATTAGGATGAGGACACGATTCAAATTCACTGGTTGAGCTTGCCCTGAGAACGTCTCAAATGCGACTTCCTTGTTTCCAAAGTCCCCTGCCTATACCCATGCCCACATTACCAAAGTGCAACATCCTCCTGTCTGCACACTCTATCTACTATTTAATTATTTCTGACACAAATATTTTCTTTCAATACACTGTCATCAAGTTCTGATTATATTTAAAAATATGACTACTACCTGACTTTTTTTTTTTTTTACATATCTATCATTTATTGGCATTGTCTATTGATCTGCAACTTTCCCAATAACATCTGTATTAATTTTTCAGTACTTCAAGACTTTGGCATTTGTGGCCTTCAGATGTACATGTCAAAACCCTAAATACCCAGAGTAGGCTGTGTCCCAGAATGGTGCTTTTATTTTTGCATGCATATACTGTTGGTGGTAATAAAAAATTATTGGTGTTTTTTATTAAGAATTTTCACTTGCTGATATACTTTTTCATAGGTATCATGGATAACATTGTTTGCATGAATTTACAAGAGAGGAGACAGTAACGAGACTCCCAAAGCTTTAGGAACTGCCTAGAGCATTTATTTACCATAATAAAAATTAACTGCTTATTTGCAGCTATCAGCTCACCTACTGAAGGGGAGTGTGAATTCTCCCAACCCCTGGGTCATTTGTTTTCCCTAGGCCTCCAGTGAGATGCACATTATTCTCTACAAGTGTGTATGTGCATGCCCATGCCAAAGGCAGGCTGCTCTCTGCTCTCTGCACAGTATCTTACTCTTCCTGCAGACAGCTGATGTTTGCATACTTTCCCATACCAGAAATGGAATGCCCTGACACTGTCTTAGAATCATAGGATCATTTAGGTTGGAAAAGACCTTTAAGATCATCAAGTCCAACCATTAATTAAGCTAACCCTGCTAGGTCCACCACTGAACCATGTCTAACTAAACACCACATCTACACATCTTTTAAACACCTCCAGGGATGGTGACTCAACCACTTCCCTGGGCAGCCTGTTCCAATGCTTGATAACCCTTTTGGTGAAGAAATTTTTCCTAATATCCAATCTAAACCTCCCCCCGGCACAACCTGAGGCCATTTCCTCTTGTTCTATTGCTTGTTACTTGGCAGAAGAGACCAACACCCACCTTGCTACAACCTCCTTTCAGGTAGTTGTAGAGAGTGTAAGGTCTCCCCTGAGCCTCCTTTTCTCCGGGCTGAACAATCCCAGTTCCCTCAGCCACTCCTCAGAAGACTTGTTCTCTAGACCCTTCACGAGCCTTGCTGGAGGAGACCGTGGCTTTGCATACCCTTGCGTTTTGCTGGAGTTGAGTGACAAAGCAAGGAAACCTCTCAGACAGAAATATAATTCTCTTTAATTCTCAGTATCGGAAATAAAGTTATAAAGGAAGGCTTTGCACTTTTGAACTGCGACACACTGGCACTCAGCAAATAGTGATATTTTATTGTGACTGTCTCAGGGATGCTGTAGTTTCTTGTTGTCAGTGGATTTCTGTATAGACTGAATCCATTCAGGTATTCATCTCCTTGCCAGGGCTATCTTGGTCTGCTAGGAGAGTTGTAAGTCTCATCAGATACTCCATAGGGATGCCTAAGCATTACAAATTCAGTCTAATTTCTTCTTCTTCCTCATTTTGATGTATGCTTGTGGCCACTGCTCCATTTCCATACCAATAATTTTCTTCTCTAACCAGCCTGACTATTCTTCCATTCCAGTGTTTTCTGGGGGTAGTTGAAAA
This sequence comes from Strigops habroptila, assembly GCF_004027225.2. Taxonomy (NCBI): domain Eukaryota; kingdom Metazoa; phylum Chordata; class Aves; order Psittaciformes; family Psittacidae; genus Strigops; species Strigops habroptila. Next base: position 19,515,640 of record NC_044277.2, on the reverse strand, counting down.
GATTTATTTCTCCCTTAGAATCTAACAGTTTTCTCAGTTGTGAACATGACTCCAGGCTGATATCTACTTCCATACCTACATCTCTCATATATGTTTTCATGCTTCTGCGGTCTTCCTAAATTTGTTAATTAAAGGGAACCTCCTCAGATACGTTGTGCAGGCTCTTCACTTTTTCTTCTTAAAAAAATCCCCTCCTCCTCTAATTTTCCCAAGCTTGTGTTATTCAGTGCTACCTTTTTCCAATGTCAGTCCAGACTGCAATCTGGCCATTATATAGAATTCACTTCTTGCTCTTAGAGACGAAGTGACTCCCTCTTTCTGCTGCTTATACTTCATTATTTCCTCTTACTCTCTTTGACCTAAGTGGTTCTTCTGACAACAGTAGATTTCTCACATATGTGGATGTCTATGGCTCTCTATATTTAATTTCTTTTTCTCTCATTCCAATATGTTATTATAGGCAGTTTTACTCCTGCCTATATAACATACTTTTCACTTTTTAGTGGTGGCTTCTACTATGTGACAAGGCTTTTCTTGTGTGTTTTTTCAGGTCTCCTCAGTTCTCTTTTCCATGGATTTCTCCCCTCAAATAATTACTTACCCTTGCTCTTCTTTCTGGTTGTTCCTCCCTTCTAGTTGATCAAGAATTATTTTCAAATTATGATGTTTAATTGCTTGTCTTTTTCTAATCTGCAGTGACTTCTCCCCATCATTATCTTCTCCAACTTTCTTGACTAGGCAAACCCAAATCCTTAGCCCCTCCACTAAACAATGCTGGAAAAAAATATTTTGTCTCTATCAAGACAACCTCAACCTTTCAAAAGTGTTCCAGCGAATGAACTGTTACAGTCTGCTTTTCAGCCTTTAGTTTAATTTCTTCTTTGCCTTCTTCATTTTTCCCCACTAGTCACATTCCATACTTGATCATGAGGAAATCAGAGTGAAAGACACTTCATAGAGTATGGAGCAGATCTCAGTTGCCTTGATCATCAATAGTTCTGCAGACAATACCTGACTAGGATGCTGCCTTAGATTTCTGTTATGCTGTATTTTAGTTATCAGGACAAGATATTTAGAAACATGGATTTAACATTCAGATATTATTAAAATTCTAATGTTTAATATGTCTCAAATAGAAAAACAATAACTAAGTACACACTAAACAGAAAATTCAAGATGTACAAATTCTTCTCATGCTTTAGCTTGTCAACCTGAAATTTGACATTTGAATGCAACATTTTAAATCTTTAGAAAATGACCAGCTGCAGAAAATATATACTTTTTGAATTACTACTGTACTGCAAAACGCCTACATTTTTAAATACCAAGTGATACACTAACAATCTGCCAGTATATTTAATTTGCATTGCAAATTTAAAAATGTTCCAAATACAATATAGAAAGACAGTAATGCTGACTTCTAATAGGTGAACACTCATAGAATATTTCAACTGCAAGTAAGCCTGAATTTACTATCAGTAAAGATGTGCAGTTGATACCTGACTTTGCAGTTAGCCAAAAAAGGCACCTCATTATGAGCTTGATTCAGAGCTGTTAATCAGTGACACTAGGTGTGTAAGTAGAGAGAGAAGCAGCACTGGAGTGGGCTTCAAATATTTTCAGTCTCTGGAGTACTTTGAACGTCACTAAGCCTCATCTGAGAATACTTAAAGAGTGAGTAAAGCCAGCTACACCATTCAGAGGCAGCAGCAGTGACAGCAGCAGGGCTCCAACTCCAAAACTCCAACAACCTCCTGAGATCTTCGTTTTTATGGCTGGTTTATGGTGGTGAAGATCATTCAATAATTATGGTACATTGAGAACCGATGGATTAGATGCATACACCCCCAAACCATATATAGCACTTATCCAGAAATATATGTGCAGGCTTCGTATTTAAGATTGCAAAGCAAAGGTCTAAATCAATCTTGTTCTCCAACTGCCCAGTATATAACTATACATAGAGACAAAACTATCTAATTTTGAATTCTATAGCTGGTATTGAAAATTAGATTTTATTAATTAGTTTGCTATCCCATTTATTGATCAATCTACCTTTTAGTGATTCTTCAAAGACTTCTGATAGAGCACTTTATACTAGGATTGCCTTAACGTGTTTTCTGAAGGATGCATATGTTGTTCAGACACTATGAATCTAACTTATTACCTATGAAAAACGACCAAGAATCATGAGCTAGAGTTCATTGCTTTATAAGTTGGACCCCATTTATGTAAATAATGCATTTAAGAATGCAGCTTTTTTAAAACCCATGTTACATCTAAACACGCATGTTTGGCTAATAGTCTTTGCACTGAGTCTTACAGGTAAGGTATTTATACATTTCTGGGCTGGAAATAAATCACCTCTAATGAGGCTTTCTAAATAACTCTTCTCCATTTTTCCCTTAGATAACACAAACATTGGAAATGGGACATTACTGCATTTAGCTACCAAGCAAAGGTTAAGACTGTTTGTTTACTAGTTCATTTCTTTTAAAAGGGGAAATACACTTTAAATTAACCACATTTTCTTTTATTCAGTGTTCACAAAATTGTTGCGTATTTACTATTATGGCTGGATGAATTTTTCTGTTGGGTATAGGAACAAAATATGAAAATAACATACAAAAATTGAGGAAATAATAATAGGCTATTTGGCATTTCTGTCCAGTTATTCCATTTAGAACAGCTGAAATAAATAGGTAAAAGATTCAGATTTAATGTAGATTAGGGCAGATTATTGTTTTAAACTTGAATTTGTGATTAGTGTAGTTACCAAGAGATTGTTCACATAATGGAAACTGTTTGTTGCTTGATAATTTTGTTAAATAAGTCAATAAAGGGACCAAAAACTGAACAAACAAGTAGATCTAGTTATCCCTTCTTATCAAAGTCAATCCTTTTATCTGTCATGGTTTCAAGACATGATACTATCAACAGATTTTTTTCAGAAACAAACATTCTGGGATTTCCAATCCAGACAGAAACAAAGGAATTTAGAGTGATAGCTGTACAAAGCAAATGAAATAGAGGTCTGGAAAGAAACTTTTGCATACATTCTTCTGCATACTGATAGCCTCCAAGCCATAATTTTTATATTCAGGAATGTAAGTAACAGTCACTTATTCTATACTGGTGGATCTACCCACTGTTTGAGTAGATAAAATTGGGGGAGTGATAATGCCTGCTACTTCTCATCCATGCTCCAAATCCAATACTTAAAATTTTTTGAAACACAAAGAATAGTTAATTCTATTTCTGTCCCAAAATTTGCATGTTTCTCCAAAAGGTAACCAGCTTGGGAGTTAGTGGATCTTTTCTCCTCTATCCTGTGTGGGCAGGGATGGTGCTTACCCTAGAGGTACCTTCCAAATTACTGTGCCCTGACTTTGTTTAAGCAAGGCTGCAAGATCAAGCCAGGAGTTAGTTTTGTCTTACTCAAGCCAGTAGAAGCTACATGAGGACATGGAATACACATTTGTGGTTTTGGAACCTAGACTGAGCTCCTTATCTCCATTTCTACATACAAACAAAGCTTCCAAAACATGTAAGAAAACTGGGTACTCCTGTTGGATATTTAGATGCTATCATATTCGTTTAAGATGTAAACTAGTGAATCTTAAAGTTGCATATAATTGCTTTATTGACAATCAGTTCTTCAAAACATTTGTCCCCTGTGGCAGGTGGCTCATTTTGCTTATTTTTCTACCATAGGCATGCAGTTTACCAGGTCATGGAACCTATAGTAGACCCCTGTGCAGTGTTATTACGTTACCCTACTTCTCTGTTCAAAAATGTACTGCTGATGGGAGACAAGGTTAAATAACTTTGTAACATTTATGTACAGTACATTGAATTAAAGAAATGTAATTTTCTTTAGACTTTGAAAATTACACTACTTAGACACATCAACATCTTGGACACCTCAACATCTTTGTTGGTGACATGGACAGTGGGATTTAGTGTGCTCTCAGCAAGTTTGCTGACAACACCAAGCTGTGTGGTTCAGTTGATATGCTAGAGGGAAGGGATGCCATCCAGAAAGACCTTGGCACGCTTGTGAGGTGGGCCGATGCCAACCTTATGAAGTTTAACCAAGCCAAGCGTAAGGTACTACACCTGGGTCGGGGCAATCCCAGGCACCGCTACAGGTTGGGCAGAGAAGAGATTCAGAGCGGCCCTGCAGAAAAGGACTTGGGGGTGTTGGTTTACGAGGAGCTTAACACGAGCCAGCAGTGGGTGCTTGCAGCCCAGAAAGCCAACCGTATCCTGCGCTGCATCAAAAGAAGTGTGACCAGTAGGTCAAAGGAGGTGATCGTGCCCCTCTACTCTGCTCTCGTGAGACCTCACTTGGAGTACTGCGTACAGTTCTGGTGTCCTCAACATAAAAAGGACATGCAGCTGTTGGAGCGAGTCCAGAGGAGGGCCACGAGGATGATAAGAGGGCTGGAGCACCTCCCATATGAAGACAGGCTGAGAGAGTTGGAGCTGTTCAGCCTGGAGAAAAGAAGGCTGCGTGGAGACCTCATAGCAGCCTTCCGGTATCTGAAGGGGGTCTATAAGGATGCTGGGGAGGGACTCTTCCTTAGGGACTGTAGTGGTAGGACAAGGGGTAATGGCTTCAAACTTCAACAGGGGAAGTTTAGATTAGATATAAGGAAGAAGTTCTTTACAGTGAGGGTGGTGAAGCCCTGGAATGGGTTGCCCAGGGAGGTTGCGGATGCTCCATCCCTGGCGGTGTTCAAGGGCTGGTTGGACAGAGCCTTGGGCGACATGTTTTAGTGTGAGGTGTCCCTGTCCATGGCAGGGGGGTTGGAACTAGATGATCTTAAGGTCCTTTCCAACCCTTACTATTCTATGATTCCATGATCAACTAAGACTTGGGAACATACTCTAAAGAACCTGCTTTTGAATCCCATCTGTAAGCGCTAGCATTAGAGGTATTATTGTAATATTGTAAATTTTACTTTATTGTGTCTTCCATCTTGGTTGCATCTTTGTGAATTTTTTGAATGGCTTTATTTCATCTTTTTTTCCAACTCTTTATTTCAGATATATATATAAAATAATTTATGAGCAAGGTTGAAGAAAAACCTACTCTGAGGTCTTCTCTTTTTTTCTTCTTTTTCTATTATGGTAGAGTAATGGATATATACGACATTTTAGAAATAAGCATAGTAAATTTATTGCTGACAATTATTACAATAGAAGAAACCCAAACCTGAATTGGTTTGCTTTTCATATATGATGCTGAATCACATATGAAATTCAAAGTAAATGAAATTCATGTCCTAAAAGGCCAGTGGTAGGAATAGGAAAAAAATAAATTTTTAAGAGCTCACAGCTTTCATGCACTAAATCATGAATATCAGTTACACACATAAGAATGAATTAATGCCATGACTACTGTTCTGGTAAGTTTGACTCATGGACATGGAAGTTGGATACACAAACATATTGAATGTTAGAGAAGTCGTACATGTTCTACTTAGTAAGTCAGTGCTTCTTTAACATTGATTTTAAAATGGAATTGCAACCAGCTGTTTACCAGGTAGTGAAACCAAGGGAATCAAGTCCCTCTAGACTTGCCTGGAAAATCTTGAAGCTTCAGTGCAGTGCCAAATAGGCTTGAGACAAAACAGTGCCTGGAAGCTGCTCATATTTAAACATTGCCTTCAGCTGAGAAATCAGTCAAAAAAAGAAGAGAGGAAAGAGCATGGACACAGAAGCAAGCAATAACACAGCCAACTGTTGTGTAGTTGTGCATAGTCTACTATTCTTGTACTATCAGGAGCTTATACCAGTTAGGAAAGATTTGTTTGTGATAGATGTTTTGACAAAACATGTCATAGCATAAGAAAACAGAGTTATCTCTGGTAAATTCACTTACTTAACACCTGCTAACTTGAGCTACAGTTATTACCCTTCTCAGAAAATCTCTCCTGTGATTAGAGGAAGGCACAAACTGCAAGGAATAAAAAGCTTTTTTCTAGATCTTTAAAAAAGCACTGGCAAAAACCCTGGAGGAAAAAAAAAAAAAATGTAAGGGAAGAAGCAACACAACAGGGAAAAATCAAATCTCAACAAACCCAAGGCGGGGTTGAGAGAGAAGAGAGAGCAAAAAGAATCCTCTTCTAAGAAAACCAGTATTTTCCATTTCCCATTTGGGAGAGGAACAGTAGGCCAATGAGAAGGACATACAGATTGTAAATAGACAACTCATGTTGCAGAATTGGAGGCTCACAGCGTTTTCCACTTCTACTGTTCCCAAGATCCACCTGTACATGAGCTTAGAAGGAAGACAGTGGAAAAGGAAAGGTAGAAATGGAAAACACACCCTTATGAGCATCATCATTCTCATCATGAACAAATTCCCTGAAACATAGGAAGATGATTTTCTGCTGGTCTACACAAAACTTCTCAGAAATGGGGCAAAAAGTAGAATTTGAAAGAAATTAAATTTATATTTCCATTGTTTTCAATATTTCTTTAAAGCCCATAATTGCACTGGGTGAAGACTGGGTAATATTAGAAAGCATCTGTAGCAAAGTGGCAGTAGCTATGGTTAGGTGGATTTTCCAACTTGATTTGTTTAATTTCAGTTTTACATATTTACTTTAAACTTATATTTCCTTGAGTCATGTATAGAATCAAAGGGCCTTCTAGAAAGCTTTGTAATTTCAAGATTATTTCATATTAATTTAATTTTAGTATCAATCAAAGGCTGCACTATGTGGCAAGTTTTTGAGTGCCAGAGAAAATAATCCTTTGTTTCATCAACAAGAGGGTCACATAGTGCATGACTTCCATAGGTCAAGCCTGCTGTGCACCCTGGGATGCCTTTGTTCTCCCCTCTCAGTGCACTGGCTACCAACTTCCCTACTCCCCTGTACTCTGCAAACTCTTTGCAGCTCCTTTAGTTCCTTACTTCATTCTAGAGTTTCTAGATATATCCCTACCATTCCTCTTCTCCCAGACTAGGACATGCTCTTCTCTTACCTTCACGTCAGAATTTTTCTCTGTGCATATCCCTTTCCCTTACTACGCTTTTTCCAGTCACCATTCTGACACCCATCCTTTGTGTCTTGGACAAAAATTATTCAGGAATTTCCATATTTTAAAAAACTAGAAACAGATGTATGCCAAGTTTTATGCTAGAAAGTTCATAGGCTGCTGTAGAAGAGCTTTTAGGTTCTGGATGTAGTAATTAAGAGTTCCATCTACTTCTGATTTTCCCTGTCCAGCTACTAGGAAATGTAATTGGGTTCGACGCATTGATTCACAGAAATTGACCAAATATAGAATTCCAGGCATTGCACAGCAGAAGTAGGCAGAAATGCCACCAAGTGGGGTATTGAATCTCCCCTCAATGTGGCAGTTATGTTATTGTTATGTCTTTGTACAATCTTGCTGCTAACCTACAAATAGCAATTCAAAGCAGATTTCTGTATAATAATTTAAATACATTTAAAGTACAAAGCCTACTTAAAATGAAATCCCTGTTTATTACAAGCACAATTGTGAGAACCATTCTTTTTTTAATGGTAAATAGCCCCATTAGTGTGAACACAAAGTTAGCTGAGTAGTTATATTTTCTGCTTCTTTCAAGATATGTTTTTGTCAGTCTGGATAGGTGCAATTCTTTGCTTCTCCATCATGTTGTTACTATAATACTATATGAAAACTGACTAATGGGAAGTAATTTCTGTAAAGGTACTATATATTGCCATTCAGTATTAAAATGACTATTGATACATATTGAATAGCAAAATCAAACTATCTGTTTTAAAGGGAGATGTGAATCCCTGAGAATTTTAGTATGTTGTCATCATACTCAATAATATGCATTTTTGATAAAAACTGGTATACTTAGTATAAGATAAATAACATCATTTTAGCCCATTAAGTGAAAAATAAGTATTCAACAGTAAAAGACAACTAAAAATAATCATTGCATTATTTTTTTCTATGTTTAAGATACCCTCTCTGAAACCAACTAGCTGGAAGACCAGCTGGAGATCTTTTCAAAATATACTTCATAATCTTGAAGGGAGGGTATTTTTATTTTTCTGGCCAGCAGTAAATTTTCTACCTCAGTAGCATGGCTTATGGTAGGGTATTAAAGATCCAAGCTTTCACAGCAGGTTGTATTGGCTGTGTAAGCTTACACTGATTAAGCATCTAGGAAGAAACAGTCAAATATAAACACACAAAACAACAACACACATTCTCAATTGAACTTAGCTAAATCAATGAAATGTGAATTGTGAATTTATCTCACTTTAATATACATTATACAACTAAAACCAATTTAATAAACAGTCAAATCCATGGCCCATAGATTAATCCATATTGATATTTCCCATGCAGCATTATTTCTACTTTCCAGCACAAGATATCCAATGCTACTGCTCTGTCAGTTGACAGTCACATTCGATTCTTTTAATAAAATCCTGTATTGCATTACTGCTAAACTGAACGAGAAGTATATTTCCACTTGGGAAATTTTGGAAGAAAAGTAGATGCAGGTCTCTACTATTATTATAACCAAAAGCAATAATATATGCTCTCTTTTTGATATATCAAGTCGATTGATACATACTATAGAAATAAATACAAAAATTACCCCTAATTACTGCAGGATCACACTTTGAAATGTGACCTGGAGCCTGGAACCTACCTCACCTGCTTGACTGCAAATTCCCCTCTAGTGGCAGTTTTGAGCATACAGACTTTGCAGGTGTCACTGCTCCTTTTGTAAATAAGGTGAGGTGACAACTTCTTGCTGACATTCATACCTATAAGTAATTATTATCTGAAAATTATGAAGAATGTTACAACAACGCTGAGCTCCATCCACTCCCTAACTTTGCACGCCACAGCATTCTGTCACTGCCCACATGCATGCAACACAAGGTTGGGGTCAGACTACAAAATGCAGCTCTTGAACCTATATTCTATCTTTGACTTATTTCTCTCATGTCTTCAGAAACTGGTTAAGATTATGTCAAGGTGTTAGGTTTTCCTTACAAAAAGAAAAAATGTTGACATTCAAAACTGCAATGTTTCTTATGACTCCTCTGTTTGTCAAATGGGTTTCCAACAAAATCCAAGAAGTTTCGTGGCAGCCCACAGGGCATTTTGCTTTGCCATCTGCTGGTGGTCCCCACCTTCCAGGTTCCTCTATTCGCTTACTCTTTCTGTGAAACTCTTCCAAAAGTGGGAACTGGAACCCACAAACTGACAGCGTTATCATGTGGACTTTGCCCAGTGTCCTGACCTTGCCATCTGGGAAGACCTCACACGTATGACCATGAGGGCCTCAGTGCTTTCATGTTCCCAGGATCAGAGATGGAGGGTCTTGCCTTCAAGGCAGTAGTCCCTCAGTGCTACCTTATCTGCCTGGAAGGTCTGGCTCAGGCTGCGACACTAAGTTTCCAGTTTCTCTACTTTAGAGCCAAGAGGAGGCAGAGGTTGGATGATTTATCGTCCCACTTTCCCATGTGGAGAATGTAGAAGCAAGACAAGCCACAAAAGCGAGAAGGCTCAGAGCTCAGAGCTTGTGCTCTTGTCCAGTTTCACATAGATTTTTCCACATTTTCTTGAAGGGTAATAAAATTAAAAATCTTCTACTTCGGTTTTAAACAGAAATTCCATGGTTTTGCTGAAATGGAGAGAAATGAAAAAAAGAAAATACCTGCAGACAAAATCAGATTTTATTATAGATATTTGGAGTTAAATGGCCTGGACCTAAAAGCAGCATTTTACTTTTTTGTTTCTCCTCTCAGTCACCTGAAGTTTCCTTAGCGTCAAGGATGGGCTAAAATATGCTATAATTACTGTTTTCCAGTGTCTAATAGTAAGCATGCCTATGAAATCCCATAGCAGTTCCTAAGAATGACACAATCCTGTCTTGTAATTTTGGAAAAATAAAGCTCATTTTCCCTGAAAAATTAAAAGTGACCTCAAACACAGTTTATTATACATACAAATGAAATTACCAAAGGGAGACAAATATTTTTGTTTGTTTTCTAATCTTGTTCATGAAAACTTTAGGGGTTACTTGCAATTTGAAAGGGAAATGTGCTTTTGAAATTGTTTTACTTTTCAATACTTCATGCCAATAGGTTGCCTTTTCACCTTTTCCTCAGCTTGTGGAGTGTATGAAAAGGAAAAATATAGATGAGCAAATATCAGACTACAAATTAATTTAGAGAAAAATAAAATATTCTATTATTGTAATTTGATCTAGATGGTATTTGGACAGAAAACAATGTATTGTCATTAAGAATGAGATCTAGCTTTACTTTTCCTGCTGAAATAGAACTTCAACCCTTGAGCAATTCCACAGAAATGATTTTATATTGTTAATGTTCAAGGTGAGACTCTGATCCCACTGAAGTAAATGGCAGAGATTTCACTAACTTCAGAGAAGTCAGATTTAATTCCTAGTGTTCTTTGGCTGTTAAGAGTCTGTCTTGGCGTCTAGCTAGCAGCATAAGAAAGTAAAGTATCATCACGGAGAAGGATTATGTACCTTTAATGAACATCATGTGATACGGTAATATGGAGGATTTAAATCATACAGTGAAGATTCTTAACCATTATATGCCAGATTCTTGTCTTTGTGCTCACCTTTATTGGTTTTCAGATGTATGGTATCTCTATAATATAATTTCCATAGAGCTCTAAGGTTTAGCTCACCCCTCTTTACATTTACCTTGTTTGCAGCTGTAGTGCTTAATGTTAGGGTTGGCGTTGCAGGAGAGAAGTTGATTAGGGATGTATGTGTTTGGGAAAGGAATTGATGTACTAATTCTGTGGAAGGGAATACTCCTCTTCAAGAACTGTTTACTGTTCTCTTTTATGATGGGTACTTTCAATTGCTGTGGAAATGATGGATTAGTTTTGTTTGCGGAAACTTCTGAACTCCCATTGTTCAAGGGTCTGTGGTTGCAGGACACACTTGTAGACAAGTGCAGGCGGTTGGCTGTGAGCCAAAGGAAAGTTTTGCTGGAGGTCTCACTTGGAAACGATGACTCCAGGAAGTGAAAGTTTGACTTAGTTCAAGTTGTGAGGAGCATGCGAAATAGATTTATGTTTATTCAAGTTCATTTGCAAGTTGTGGCTATGCAAGTGAGTTTAATCAATCACTGATATCTTGCAAATTGAGTTTCAACAAGTCTCAAACTGCTGGTATGGCTCCTTCCTTTGTGGCAAAAATGTATTATAAAAGTAGGAGGGAACAGAATAAACTTTGTTGATGCAGTATAGGCTTCAGCATAATCCAATATAATGCAGCGCTTAACCCATTTTTCTCTATTTTGTTTTACTTCTATGAGACAAGAAGAAACAGCCTGGCAATGTTTCTAGATTATAGACTCTTTATGGGAGGGAATATGTCTCTTTGTGTGTACTTTGAAGTGTCTCTGACACCTTGAGGTTCTTTATAAATGGCAGTAATAATAATCATTTATTGCTGTGCAGTGTGGTCTGGTCTCCCATTTACATTCAGTATGATCAGTTGTGCTGTGTCGCTGTCCTGTTCATCACTTCTCACCTTGCACTTACATGCAACTTCTATTATGGTTATTTTTAGAATACATAAGGCACTCAAATAACATGATTAAGTGTGGAACAACAGCTTAGGAAATAGATAGGAGGATAGTTCACAGAAAGAGGCAACATACTGTACCTAAGCTGTGCAAGATCAAACCCGACATTATAAAATCAAAGAGAGAGGGTTTAACATTAAAATAATGTGATGAGATTATAATGAGTACTACTTTTCACTTGAGTTACCATCATTTAATGAGTTTCTGGATTTATTTTTTAAATTCAGTATGTATACATGCACATTTGTGGCTATAATACATATGCGTGTAAATATGTGCATACATGCATATTCACACTTGGGGGATGTGTGTGTTTATGTGTGTGTGTTTTGTAAAACATAGTAAATAGTGTGCTGCAGGAAACAAAAGGGCTAATTGTAAGGTCCTATAATGTCATTCTCCATTCCAGGATGGAATTATAATGACCATAAGTTTTCCTTTCATAGAACCTAAGCAATCTTTATAGAACACTTCATTTTCTGTCAGCTTCAGGAATGGGAGATATTTACATACATTCAGACAGTTTCTGATGCCTGGAGGCAATGTGTAGCAGGGACGGGTGCAGCATGGAATGCTCTTCCAGCTCTGGCTGACAGAGGGTACTGAGTGTTTTGTTCTAGTTGTCAGACGTAAGAGCACCCCTGTGATTTCTCCAGCTTTGTGCTGAAGGCTGGCTTGGGTTCTTATCTGAAGGATGGTGCTGAACTGGTAGAGGCATAAAATAATCTTTATCTCCCTTTTTTATTTCAGTGCAGCAGAGGAATGAACCCAACATAATATGACCACTTCAGGTAAAGTTTGTAAGTTTGTGTTCTTCAGGATTTTGGCATTTTATGATGTTTAACATGTACCAAACAATGGAGAAATTTTGCATGAGATTAAACCATTCCCCCTCATTTTTTGGTGGAATTAAGTACTATAAATTGTTCTGTCACAAATGCTATAATATTTTTGTTTGAGACATACAATTACATACATTTTGCATATAACTGAAACAAACTTTAAAATTATTATGCCCAATCCCCTCTTATCACAAATACTCTCTTTTATGACCCATCTCTGAAATCATTTGTTTCCCCTAAACCTGGTAAATTACCTGTATTCACTTCTCCTGCTGAAAGACCTTCTAAAACCTTATGGCTCTCATGACTGGAAACTTTATTCTAGCCTCCAGTCAATTTCATTTACTTTTTTTTTTTTTGATGTCATAATTTAAATTGGACATTCATATTGGTGCTCCTTCACTTCGCTCATCTTTTTTGATTATATCAAGTCAAGGTTTATGTATATCCATCACTAACATGCAACTCTGCATAAACCATTGGTTGGAAGTTTTATAACTAACTGAAGAAAATGAATTAATTGCTACAATTCTTTATTGTTGAGCACCTCCCATATGAAGACAGGCTGAGAAAATCAGGGCTGTGAGAAGAGAAGGCTGTGTGGAGATGACATAGCAGCCTTCCAGTATCTGAAGGGGGCCTACAAGGAGGCTGGAGAGGGACTCTTCATCAGGGACTGTAGCAATAGGACAAGGGGTGATGGGTTTAAACTTAAACAGGGGAAGTTCAGGTTTGATATAAGGAAGAAGTTCTTTACTGTGAGGGTGGTGAGGCACTGGGATAGGTTGCCCAAAGAAGTGGTAAATGCTCCATCCCTGGCAGTGTTCAAGTCCTGGTTGGACAGAGCCATGGGCGACATGGTCTAGTGTGAGGTGTCCCTGCCCATGGCAGGGGGGTTGGAACTAGACGATCTTAAGGTCCTTTCCAATCCAAACCATTCTATGATTCTATATTACATTTCTTCACATATCTCAGAGTAAGAAAATGTAGTTAAATGTTAGTCTAAATAAAGAAATGGTATCCCTGTAGATTTTTAATCGATTTTGAACCATTAAATTTTGATAGTAAAGTCACTCTGGTGCAGAAGAATGGGATTATGGACTGTATTAGATGAAATTCAAGGCAGTTAAATACATTGTTGGAATAAGCGAAGTTTGTAATTTCACACCCCAAAATGATATGTATCATAAAGCCACTGTTTAAAAACATTTGATTAGTGACTGCTAAACAGCATCTAAAATAATAATTTTAACATCTTGAGGCAATCTAATTTTCACTTAGAACTATTCTTAATTTCAATTTTACTTCAAGAAGAATTGGTACAGGTCCTAAACAGCTGTCGTAGAGATGTGCATGACTAGGTAACATCTGGATGAGATATAATGGTTTAAGAAAATAAATCATTTAAGTAATATAACTCAGCCTGAAAGGGATAAAGGTCCATCCTTCTAAATAATTTTTATTTTTAATAATAATTTCAGAGAAGATGTAGCTATTGAGAGCAGAGAATATGGCACAGGGTATAAATATTCCAGCTCCACTTCTTAGAAGCCCATAGAAAATGGTAGTCAAGAGGCATCTGGGGACATTAGTTGACAAGGTCAAGTAGATGGATTTAATCAAATTCATTTTGTAGCTGGAGATTTAGTCATGGCTATAAGACAGAGATGTCATCTCAAGTAAGGAAACCTAACAAGAAAGCAATACATCATCTGTGCTAAGTTTAATATATTGCTCTCAGCCATTTAGCTTCATGTGAGAATAAGGAAAGTTTTGGAAGTGTGAATATATATATATATATAAAAAAAATGTATATATAGCATGAGCTATATAAATATCAGTAAGTGATAATGTAAAGCAGTTGTGCTTTGTTTCAGCGATATTATGAATCTCTGGTAGCAGTTTAACATTATTGCTACTGGGATACAGTGATGTCATGAAGTGATTCAGGACGAAGATCTGTATTTCATTAACAGTTTGAAAGATTGTACAGTTTTAACATAAGGAACTGATTTTCAAAACCTTCTACTGCCATCACTGAAGTTTAAGGGAGGTATGGGATGAGTTTCACAGAGGAGAACTGGGCTCTTAGACATTCTTATGCAGTTTGAAAATGGAAGATGCTGCAGGAAATCAGCTGGAGAAACAGAAACTGAGCTGTCTTGTAGATCATTGCTTATTACTTCAGTTTAAGATTCAGATCACATAAAATGTTTGAAGTCTAGAGTTGTGTATGAGCTAGCTTATTTCAGAGCAGATAGTACGAAATAGTGATGATTTCAAGAACTACAATACTCTTACAGAACAGGGGGATTTGTTCTGAACAGGCAAACGCTAATTAATTGTTCCTGTAAAAGGGAGATACTGGAACTGGCTTTGCTGTATGTCATAAAGGATGTCCTCTGGTGCTTTGTTTTTTTACTAGGTGGATTTAGCATATGCATACCTGTGTGTTCTAAGATCAACTCATTATAAATGCCTTGCTCTGAAATTTAAAAATTGGAACTGCTTAAACTGAATTTCCATTTTCTTGTATTCAATTCAAAATGTTATTTTCCATATGTAGGTATTTTAACAAAATGTATACAACCCAAAATGAAATACTAAAATTAAACAAAATAGTTTATAGCTGTGTATTTTAGTAGAACATAGATTTCTTAAGAGTTAAATAATCTAGAAATAGGACTGCCCAATTGTATCATCTAGTCCAAATGCAAGAAATCTAAATAGATTTTTTTTAGTCCTACCTGGTTTCTGAAGTTATAAATGAATGCACTTCACCATTTTTTGAAACATTCATTATGTAAAATCTCACCATGATAGGTATTTTCTTGATTAGCAGCCTAAACTTTCCTTTCTAGAAGTCTATGCCACTACCGCCTCTTACATATTATCTTTTATTGAATAATTTTTCCCAGTGTTATCTCCTACTAATATCTTGGTCATAGTACAACACACTTGGTTCTCATCAGCATTATTCATAAGGCATTCCTCGGGTTACCTGACTTTCTTTCATTTACTGAAATGTCTTTATTTTCATACTGCAGTGCACAGGACCAAGGTTAACATCCCAGACCAAGAAGTTTAACAGAGTTGAACAGAACAAGAGAAATACATTAACAAGTACTGATGAGAATATGAAAGGTAGATGAGAGAACCATATAAGTAAGTAAATAGGAATCTAACATAACATATGAGGTGATGAGTAGGTAACAAAATAAGGCACACCTATCAACATACCTTTTTCTCTGCCTCTCAAATGACCAAAGTGCTGTTTAGATGATGTAGAATCTGATGGTTCTCCATGCAGTTAGGCAAGAAGAGGCATTTTTTTCCAAATCCCAGGCTGAATGATAGGCTGGAGGCTAATTAAATATGTGTATTGCTGTATCTGGTGCTGAATTGGATGCTGCAGGCCCACATCTCTTCAGGCAGAATGCATTAGAGTTGATAGATGTTGGAAGTCACCCATTAGGTGTCATTTGGGAATAAGAAATGTTAATTTTGCATATATATTTTGGCTGGCAATCTTCTCTACAGTAAACATGTACTGAAAACAGTTCACAATCCACATTTTGGGCAAGGTAATAAAAAGTTGGTCTGACCTCATCTGCAAAAGGGTTAAACCAAGGAGATGTCTAGGTAGCACTTTCATTTTTAAACCATTTGACAACTACTCCACCAGTTTTCTGCCATATATTTTGAAATGTTTTGTATTTTAAGAGACACAAGTCAGCCATTTCGATGTTGGTATATCCATGTTATGAAGCAGTGAACGAAATGAAAGCCGTTTCCTGCAAATACTTACCGTCAAGTTCCAGACTCAATCTCGCTTTTACACTTGCTTACACTTATTGTGAGAATATTCACGATTATTCAAAATGTTCAAAAACCTAAGGAGCTCCAAAGCCACAATGTGTCCTAGTGCCACTAGGGTTTGTGATATGAGTTTTATAGGTATAAACTGAGGATGTCTCAGAAAATAAATTCAGAATCTGTTATTATACTTTCTTCAATTGATCTCTGTATGGTAATCATGTGAAATTCACATCCATTTCTATATTTAGGTATTGTTTGAAAATATAGTGAGTTTGCATGTAGTATTTAGATATATATCTATGAAAAATTGTTGATCAGTCTCTACTTTGGAAGAAATTTTATACTTTGCAGTAATGAAAGATATCGGAAAAAAATTAGTACATCTTGGGAGATTTTATTATGATTTATTTCAGTAGTAAATCTACCTATACTTATCAATAGCTCAAGCAACATTTTTCACTTTACTGGACAAGGTAAGAGGTTAAGAACCCTTTAGAATAGCAAATATCTTGCTTTATCATCACAAGCAGATGCATACTAAGAAGCAGAAAAGACAGCCTACAAACCAAGTGCCCAAGTACCATAAACATGAGCAGCATAGACTACATCTTGGAGCAATACATGAGTATAATGACAAGAATAATGATAAAATATAGAAAAATGGTTTGATTTCTTCACTAGCTTGAGAGAAGTAAATTTTCTATTCTGACATCCTGACATTCTCAGTCCACAAACAACATGGAATCTCACATAGCTGATACACAGGCTAAAATGATGGATTAAGGAATTTGGAAGCAAAATGGTGAGAAGACAAAGGAAGAAGAACTGTTAATGATGCAATAAAAATAATAACGAGACATGTCAAATTAAAACAGTACAAAAATTCTGCATTAATTATTCCAGCGTGTAATTCAGGGAACCAACGACTAAGGAGCAACATTTTCACGTTAAATTTTGCCTTTTTTATTTGCACCAGTCCTACTGAGTGAGCGAAAGGGAATTTAAAATAAGTGCAAAAAGCTCATTCAATAAATATGCTCATCTGTGGCTATTTGAGTCATGAAATCTACCATTTCCTGGCCAGAGAGTGGCCATGGCAACAACCTTCTGGGAAAGGATCACATTTCAAAAATCTCTCTAGGATGTTGTTGGTCAATGTCCAAAAACCAGGAAATACAAGTAGGAGTACAGGATCCATAACTTGGATTGTTTGGTGTTCATTATAGAACTATTTCCATAAAAAGGACAGCTAATTTGAATGAAGCAATCTAAAGCATTTACTATATATACAAATAAACTCAACATTATAATGTGAAAATAAAGCCTCTGGAGCCACCATTGGCATTCTCACTGTCATATTGTTGCTCCAGTTAGGTTAACATCTATTGAAATAATTTGTGATGCACAGAAGCAAAAATGTCATCAGCATTTTTTAAAAAGAATATGTGCTGTAAATGAAGTTATCCTCCACAACACTGTGTACCAATATACTTTTTGTTTACCAGTGGCAGTTAAGAAGTAGTGTTCTGGACTCAGGAGTAAACAGACAGATTTGTAGAAATATCATGCTCAGACGTTCTCTAGAAGTTAGGCATCCAGCTGAGGTACTCATGAAATAATATCTAATACAAAGAAATTTAAAAGAGCAAGCACAGTGAACTATGTTTTTGTTACAGACAGTAAGTAACTGAAGTTAGCTGAGTTCAATCAGAGTAAGCGTGGCCTGCTGGGTTGGATCAGCAGGACAGTACTAGAAATACAGCTGATGGGATAGATTACATTTCTCACAGAAGAATTAAAACTAAATCATGGCAAAAGCCAAATATTGCACTTCAGGATTTAAAGAGCCTCTAGTGTTTAGGGATATGGACAAGAGAAAACATAGAGCTATGGCCTACTTTTGAGTTGGTCAGTAGCCCCCTAAAATTGGCAACACAGGGCTGAGACCAACTCATTAATATCTCCAGTCACATGCTGTCCAAGCAGCATGTTGTGTGGCTGGCAAAACTGCCCTATAGCAGTGACTTCTCCTTGTCATATCATGACACCTCACCTCATTGCCCTGCTTGCTCTCACCTAAATGCAGGTCTCCTCATTCCTTATTGCTCTTTTTCATGGCCTTTTGCACTATAGAGACTTCTGGTCTGATCCCCATACAACAACTTCAGTATTCGCACACTCATGAGTAAAACAGGTTCAATAAAATGTCAATAAAATACTATTTTCATAGAATCAATACAAGTAAAGTAATCTTTAGCTATCTAATATCTGGGTATCTCTTTTAAGAGAGGTTAATTTATGTATATACAGATGTCTGCTCGCTTTGCTGTAGAGGGAACCTAGAACACTAGTAAGAATTTCAGTTGTGAGTATGAAGTGGATATGTAATGTAACATGAAGTTGATATGTAATGTGGCATGAAGTTAATATGTAATGTAAAGTATTTTTAATAATAGGTGTTAAATAATCAGTATTTTATATGAATTTGACTAGCATTTTTTTCTTTTGGGCCAACAGACATAAAAGAAAGGTCAGACAGTTAACTTTACTCAGTTGCTTACATCACTGTGTGCAAAGAACTCCATTTTTGTGATTGGAAAACACTACAAAAATGCTCTACACTCAACTGTACTGATGAAAATGATTTAATGAAATTGAGGTCAACATTGTCCCTTGGGTGCCTAATGGGAAACAGCTAGGGAGTGGTTATCCTTCAGGATTTTTCTTTGGAGAGCTTCCACCTTAATCTTTTTAAAATCAGTGACTAGGAAACAACTGAGAACTCTGATTTCCTCTTTTTTTATGTTATAATTCCTAACTGTCAGCATCAGTCAAAGGATTGTCTCTAGAGCAACATTTCTGGAAGCAGCTTGATACAAACTTTAAATTTCATTTTCAAGAGGGATTAAAAAGGAAGACTGGAAGGGATTCTAAGTTACTGAGACACTTCAGAAAACTGTAGTCATAGTTTTACCTTTTAAAGTTCTATTTGAATTTTGGATGTTAGCTGTGGATTTAAGGGCAAGAGGAGAATTTGAATTAAATTTTGTTGTGAGCAGATAAAATATGCAGGAGATAAACATTATGCATACTGCTAATACCAGTGAAATCAAGAATATACTTAAGTCAAGCAATTTTGAGAATAATTTAGCTTTACTGTGGTGTAAAGTAGACTTAAAAAATCTTTTCAACTTTCTCAAAATAATAAGGAATTACAAATTACTGAATGACTCTGAACCATATTTTCCCTTTGTCCTTCAGTCCCTTGGTCTTTTACTAAGTCTGCTGTGCAAAGTAAGTGCAAAAAAAACCATCGGGGTCCCACTTTCGAAAGACTGTTTGCATAGTAAGATCTCCTTTCTAATTCAGTAGATTCTATTTATAGGATAATGGCATAAATTGAAGAGTTGCATAAATTATGAACACCCCCCTAATAAACCAAAACATATCCATGCTACTGAGAGGAACCTAAAATCTCAAAACCCAATGCTATGCTGGCATAGACTTTAAGGCTTTTATACTAGGTTTTATTATTTATTCCTATTTATGATGATGCATAGTTTTATATATTCCTTAAGTTGGAAAACAATACCAATTCTGATACATACAGAGGACAACTTATGCTACTGCTCTGAGTGGGGGAAGCCTCACTTGCAAAATATGAGGAACAGATAGGACACAAGTACAGATTATACCATAGACTCTACCAGATATCATTATGCATTTATGTAAGAACATTCATTAGGTGGGTATATAGCAGAACTAAAACTGGGTTTCAAAAGCTGATGAATGTGATTATAAAGCCATAATAATAATCTGATAGATCTATTCTAGGATCCATTCTAGGTATGAGTGTACCTACAGGGGGATCATCATACATGTTTCCAGGTTTCTAATATTTTTCAGCTGTTGATTATGCTTCTTTGTATGTTGCTGTGATGCTAGTGTGTATGCAACCTCCTTCACTGAAACTGGGCAAACTGAGACACCTATAATATCTAATTTGGTTATGTGCAATGATACAGACATTGCTAATCGCTCCCCAAAAGGGTGCTACATAACAATTATGATGGAATGGAAGACCAAGGAGAGAAGAAAATGTAATTTTATTCAAGCTCTGCAACTAAAACTGCACTTTATACTCATGTCACCACTTTATGAAAGCTGCATTCCAAAGTCATAAACAGTAATTTGACAATATTAATGTTACCTTTTCAGTGTTCACTATGTCTACATGAAATACTCCTCTTGGCTTATTTGAAAAGAAATAAAGATAGAAATAAAGATTTTTAAAGCACAAGAGTTCTCTGTTCTCCCTTTTCTCCTCGGTTTCTGTTATTCTACTCTTTGCCTTTTTCTTCCTTTTTATTATATTTCTTCTGAATTTCTCCCTCTGTGCTTACAAGCTGCAAGCAAATTCATGCTATGTTATTGTTTGCATCTTTGAGAGATGTGCCTCTCTCAGAAGCTCAGACCGTGCTAAGGGTAGTATGCTCCTGGGGAAGATAAGGTCATGGAATGCAGAGAAGTCCTCTGATTTGTAACAAAACTGGCCTCTGAAGGCAATGTACATGCCAAAACAGAAAGTTACTGCTGCTGCGGGCTGCATGGTCTTGCTACTGGCTGAAATTTGCAATGTGGTGTGGGATTATATACATGTTTCAGTAGATTTCTAAGTTTTCGGTGGCCATCTGTAAGCAGTGGGGGTGAATGGGCTGCATTTCAGACAACTGAGGCATCCAGAAATACTTCCTCACAGGTCATTGTTCCTTCCATCCCACATTCCAGATGCTGCCATATGTGTGATACAGTATTTCATTCTCAGCCTGCATCCCTGTTTTTAGCTTTCTTCAGTTAAAAAGGTGTCTCTAGCTATGCCACAGCTACTGAATTTTCTTTTCCAGCTGAAGGCACGGCATACTACACGTTAGCTTGTGCAAGTCTTTTGCAGTAGAATTTTGCTGATCTTGAGATTTATTTTTTCTATGAGAACATGGATGTCGAAATTAGGAGCTGTTTTGTATGTATAATTTTTCAGAAGTAAATGCAAATTTTTCCAGGGTATTACTGCAATCCTGTGCAAAAGTATTTTACATTATTATGAAGAGAATTATGACGGTTATTCTGTGATTCTGATTTAAAGTTGCCCAAAAAAGTCTAAGCAGTTTGGTAGACTAAGTTTGTTCATCCATAAGATTACCTGAGCAATATCAGAGAGCATCCAGTCAGGAAATGAAGAATAATCTTTGCCACTATTTCTGGATAACAAATGAGATATAAATTTTAATGTGAGATGAAAAGTATCTTGCATAACTGAACTATTGAATGAGAGCAGTGATTTTTTGCTCTAAATAAATACGTGGAAAGAGACAGGAAACTGACACCAAGAATATACTATGCTTTGAACCAACCAAAAATTAACTCAAATCCAGAGACTACCCTTTTTAGGAAAAGTCTGCTTAGGAATCCAGAAAGTTTCTGAGGTCACCATTTATTTCTATGCCATTCTTCCTTCTCCATATGGAGTGGACACGGGTTTTGGCTTCTAAACACTGGCAGATCTCCCAGAATGGATGCAAAGGTCTGGACTATCAACATGAAGTCTGACTCAGCACTGATTCCAGCACTCTTGTGTGTCTGGCTTCCTGCATTGCTGCATCCATTGAAATCCTGCAGCCAGGAACTTCACTGTAGGGTTGTGATCACTCCTAGGGAGTAAAACATTCACAAAAAATGTAGTAGTAATTCAGTTCTAACTTGTTTACAGGACTGGTTGAAAGGGCAATACATATCCACTGTTCTCACCCATTCTCTTTGGATATCCTCAGATCTTCTGTAGGTTCCTGTGCATGTGAGGAATCTGCCTTGCAGCACTTTTCCTTTGTGTCATCTAGAAACACATTGGTAGAGTTTTTTCTTCTTTATTTCAAAAGTCAGAGAAAGCTTTACTTCTAAACTCAAGGCTCAGACTGATCACCTTTCAGCTCCTCAGGGATAGATTTAAGTCTGTTTTCTTGTTGTCTTAGAATCTGAGTATATCTGCTATGACCACACAGAAAATGTCCAAATTATGAAATTAGAATAAACTAGATTTTTCAAATAGCTGGGAAAGGTGTCAGTTGTCCCATAGTCATGTTATAGGGATATTAATTCTGAGTCTTAATTTCATGGTCAGTCTAGTTAATTACTTCACTATTGACCTATGAAAGGAAAAGAATAAAGTTACAAAAAGGCATGCAGTATATTCTTTCTAATACTGTAAATACTTGGGAAAACACCACCTTTTTATTCTTTTTCATTCAGAGCTAAAGAACCAAACACTGTGATTAAGATCATGGAAGAATCCAAGTCCTTACAATGGATACCAAAACCTACGAGCTAAAGAGAACCTCTGCAACTATATTTTTTTAACATTAACTTTAAATGGTCAGAACCTGACTGTGTGCATATCCCAGAAATGAAGCGTATTTTCTTCCAATTCAACTGCTGCCTAAACTTTGGGATATCTTCATCATATATCAATATCTTTGTATATAATAGCCTGTATCCAGATTTATGTGAGAATTCTAAAGTGATTATTTCAGTATTTCAGTATTTCTTCTTCTCAACGAAGGAATGGAAAAGTTGTTTTAAAAAATCACTGAGTGTTCTCCAAAGAAGGACATTGGTTTTAAAAGTATGCATGTTATCTATATGTAAGATAGTTGCTAACACTTGAAAATCATGGAAATCTAAGCTGCAGTTTTCCTAGTTTCTTTGCCAGAGTACAGGCATTTCAAGAATTTAAGTTTTGAACTGTGATAATCATTCAGTTAGAGGGTTTATATAAATCTTTTTAGAATCTTAGTAAGTTGTAGACAATTGGAAGTGATGAAATTTGTGATGATTAAGAAGTGAGTCTCTGTGGAGGTTATTTTCTTCTTGAGATAGCGTAATTAACAAAGAGCATATGTTTTCTGAAATGGGCCTATACCACCCCTGCTTACATCCAATTATTATTTTGGTTGAAGAGGGCTACATTTTTTAACTATTTTTACTCCATCATTTCTAATTATCCATCTGTACCCACAGCTTTTGGACAGACAGCCACCACTCCCTCAGTATAAAAACTGGAGACATTCTTTCTCCTGCCCCCATGCTCACATACTGTAGCTGCATCCGGGAGGGAGGGAGGTTACCATTCCCAGGCCATGCTGGCAGGGCACGCCGTGATCACTGCCTGATGCTACAGGCAATATCGAGCAGGTGAACCTGAAGAGCCAGTGAATGGTGCAGTCACTGCAACCTTGCTGTGGGCATCATTCTAGTTACTGCGGTTCAGACAATTATGCATCTGGAGAGGTGGGAGGAGAGTTAATTAGTAAGATTTAAAAAACCAACTCTGAATGACTCTCTTTGGAGGCTAACAGAAAATGCTGGGGCTATTCTCGAGTCCTGAGGAAAGCTACACCACTCAACTAGTGTCTGTATGACTCAAGAACCCGTTCCTGTGCAACCTGCTCTAGGTGTCCCTGCTTTGGCAGAAGAGATGGACTAGACGGTCTCCAGAGGTCCCTTCCAACCCTAATGATTCTGTGCTTCTATGACTCAGGCCCCTACCCCACCAAATGAGAGTGGCCTTGCCCATACTGCTTACTGGAAACAGCTTCCAGTGAACAGCACTGGAGATCACCGCAACTATAACCCAGCGTCAGTGACCACGGGCAATGCTTGAGCTGTGCCCTGACTCAGCCTCAGCTAGAACAGGCACAACCTGCTAGAACTCTTTTTTTATCCAGGATATGATACATGTTACCCATTCTACTAAAGAAAACAGGTAATTTTCACGCAGTGCTAAAACGCACTAAATGAAAGTTCCTCTGTGAATTAGGGAAAACTGTTCATTAATTTACACATTACATTTCAAAACAGCAGGCATATGTATATTTCTTCTTGGATTTCATAAATGTTTTAACCTTTAGCTAAACAAGTCCAAAATGCACTGAAATACATTGAAATGACTAAGTGTAATAATCCTCTAAGTGATCAAGCATATCTCTCTGAATAGTCAAATTTTTTATATGTCCTCTTTTGAGCTGATGAAGCAGAATATGGCCTTAATGCCTCAAGACAGACAAAATATATAACTTACCTTACATTACTGCTTAAATATTTACGAAAGCAGGAGTCAGCATAATAACAATGCTCTTATGTAATTTACACTAAACAGTATGTAAGAATAAACACTTACTTGTGATACTGACTCTAGCACTGCTTCATTTTGCACTGCTGTTTTGTCATTTATTTATAACTGGTTTATACCACGTAGAGTGTATTAATTTCTAAGTTACAGTAGCTGAATAATGTTTTAAAAGTTGCAGTTTGTATATTGCCTTGGAATAAGCTGTTTGTATATTGCCTTGGAAACAGGTTACTCAACTCCATTCTTTTAAATAGCAGGAGGTTTAGAGGTGGTATCTGTCGAATTACCTGTTTAGACTAAAAACACTGCGTGGGAGACAGGCAACAAAATAGAAACAGAAATGAACAGTCAGCCTATATGAAAGGAAAAGACATTTCTAATTCTGATGAGAGAACTGGACTGAAATTTAAGAAAATGGTGAGAATGGGCAAGGACCAAACACTAACTTCAATTTGAAAGGTGGGTATCTCATCCATTCAAGCCGCTGTTTGAGTCTAATTCTGCAATAAAACTGTAGCAAAGCTTTTCATTTGGTGGACTCCTGTCATGTTTGTCTATTGCCGTAGAACACCTTCCTGAAAAAAACACTACCACTGTTACATTGGTAGTTAGCCTACACCTCAAGGAAGGAAACTGAAATACAAATCTGGCACACCACAATCACTTCAGCTAAATGGAAAATATTTATTATTTGCTCAGATGCTTTAAAGTATCTGAACAACAAATGTTTAATACAGTTCACAGCTTCTGTCATGTTCTCTAATAAAAAAAGTGGTTCTGTAAATTAATTTATCATTTATGAGCATTATTTTGTAACACAATAAACACAGAAAAATTAGTGAATCACCATATTAGAATTTCTACTGCTTATATGAAGACTTTTGCAATACTGGCCAAACAAATAATCACTGAAAGTTTTGAGAGGTCAAGCTTAAAACTGTTCCTGTTGAGAGTATTTGGACCACAGAGGTAAGAGTTAAAGAAATGCTTAACAGTTAACCTGAACATAAATCATTTAATTCCTGCTAGTGAAGCTGTAAAAACACTTTGTGTTGTAGTACATTCATGTGTCAGATCTGAACCAATTTCTGGAAGCACAGTAATAAAGATGTTTCAGTATCAAGCGTCCTTACTTGGCATCAGTGACATCAGGCTGATTCTTTTGGAGTTTTGTGGTTGGGTTGGTTTTTTTCTGTTATTTCCCCAGATTTTTGCAGTTAGTGTTTGGCAACACTGAGAATCTGGTCAGGAGCATGCAATGCCAAGCAATACAATGAGGTACTGTTCATAACACATCATTTACAACTATGTATGTAACTGAGATGACTCAAGTCATTAAACCAGAATGTTCAAGAGAAATTTTGTCCTAAAGACACAGACTATAAACATAAGCATTCCTAATGGTTTAGCTTTGTCAAACACTTAATTGGTAGCAGCAACAGAAGCGTCAGACGCTGGTTTCTACTGTGCAAAAAAAAAAAGAAAAGAAAAAAAAATCGCTATTATCGCTATTTAGAAGAGCAAAACTAATCAAAGCCTAGGTAGTTAGAAGGCTTATCTTTCTCTCTCATCTAAGAGTCAAAAAGAGATGGATCATGCGGTCAAACCGCGATGACCACACGGCCGGTGCTCCCCGTGACCCGCAAGCTGCCGCGGGCGGGTGCAACCGGCCGGACAGCCGCGAACGAAGAGCGCTCGCCGCTCGCCAGGGCGGACCACCGGTGAGGAGAAGCCGGGATCCTCCGGCGGTGCAACCCCCGCCGCGGGCAGCGCTCCGCCGCGACACGCTGAAATCCGCCCAGCCCCGAGCCCTGCGGGATCTCCCGGCCCAGGGGCCCGCGCGGGAGGAAGCGCCTGCTCCTCCCAGAGGCAGCGCTGAGGCCGAGGCGCCCGGCTCTGCCAGGACACCGCGGCGGACTGCCTGACCCGTGCCGCTGCCTGCCTGCCTGACTGACGGGAGTTTCTTCGCCCGTTCCGCTCCGTGCCTCTTTGAGGAAAGTTGCAGCTCTCCCCACCACCGGGAGCCCTGGCAGCGCCGGGACAATTGAAGCCTCCCGCCTCAGCGCCCCGTGCCCCGGAGGCAGCAGGCGATTTGCATGCGGACTTGTCGCTGGTGGCAGCCGCTGCCCGTCAAGCCTGACGGACGGACGCCCCTCTCTTTCCGCCCCCCCCGCCCCGTCCCGGAAAGCCCCTCCCTCGCCCCCTCCCTCGCGGGCACCTCCCGCCGCCTGTCAGTCGGAGCGGAGCGCGGCGCGGGGAGCGGCGGCACGGCAACGACGGAGAGCGGGCGAGAGAGGGAGAGAGAGAGCGAGGAGCCGAGCTCTCCACTCCCTCCCTCTCTCCCTCCCTCCCTCCGTTCCTTCGTCCTCTCCCTCCCTCCCTTCTTCCCCTGCTCCCTCCCTCCGTTCTTTCAGCTTCTCTCTCCCCTCATTCTCGCTCCCCGTGTCACCCACCCCGATCTCCGTTTCTCTTCCTCTCTTCCTTCGTCACACACGCACACACTCTTTCCCTCTCCCTGTTTTTCTGTCATTTGAATTCGCATCTCAAAGCGGCCACCGGCTCCTGTATGAATCCCGTCTGCTGATCTGTCACCCTTCCCTCCACCCCTGTCCCCTCCCAGCTCCACTCCTGTACCTGGGGCAAGGCAGGAGCGGCAGCCAAGCAGCATGTCCCGAAGGAAACAGAGCAAACCCAGGCAGATCAAACGTAAGTTTCCTGAGGGGGGCTCCCTCTAACAGACTTTTATTTATCTCGTTCTTGGGAGACGCGAGAGAAGTGGCTATGGGCAGCAAAAGGGGGGTCTAGAGTGCGGACCGAATGGTGAAACTTTGCCAAAGAGGCTGAGGATGGGGAGAGAGGCCGGGGAGAGGAGCGAAAGCCAGGAGCTGCTCTGGTGCGGGGTGAGCAGACTCCTCACTCTCTCGTGTTTTTGCTCCTTTGGAGCAATTGCTGCCTCCCCGTAGTCACTTCAAGTTATTCCCCCGAGTTTCGGAGTGGGATCACTCTCGTTGCTCAAGTTGATGTAGCGCCGGGAGCGCAGCATAAACCAGCTTGCGAACACCGTACCACTGAGCAACTTTCTGCCTCTA